>NW_025134210.1:0-1169 GCF_004010195.1 Chiloscyllium plagiosum
ATTGAGGGAGCTCTTTCTGAGGTACTGAGGGAGTAATATCTGAGCTATTGAGAGAGCACATTCTAAGGTATTGTGGGAGCACATTCTGAGGTATTGAGGGAGCACTTTCTGAGGTATTGAGGGAGAACTATCTGAGATATAGAGGGAGAACTATCTGACGTATTGAGGGAACACTTTCTGAGGTATTGAGGGAGAAATATCAGGTATTGAGGAAGCAATTTCTGAGGTATTGCGGGAGCACTTTCAGAGTACTTGATTGAGCACTTTCTGAGGTACTGAGGGAGCACTATCTAAGGTACTGACGAAGCACTATCTGAGGTACTGAGGGAGCACTATCTGAGGTATTGAGGGAGAACTATCTGAGAAATTGAGAGCACATTATCTGATATACTGAGGGAGAAATATCTGAGCTATTGAGGGAGCACATTCTGAGGTATTGAGGGAGCACTTTCTGAAGTATTGAGGGAGAACTGTCTGAGATATTGAGGGAGAACGATCTGACGTAATGAGGGAGCACTTTCTGACGTATTGAGGGAGAAATATCTGAGGTATTGAGTGAGTAATATCTGAGGTATTAAGGCAGCACTTTCAGAGGCATTGAGAGAGCACTTCCTGAGGTACTGAGGGAGCACTTTCTGAGGTACTGAGGGAGCACTATCTGTTGTACTGTGGAAGCAATATCTGAGGTATTGAGGGAGCAATTTCTGAGGTACTGAGGGATCACTTTCTGAGGTATTGAGGGAGCAGTATCTGAGGTACTGAGGGAGAACAATCTGAGGTATTGAGGGAACACTTTCTGAGCTATTGAGGGAGCACTTTCTGATGTACTCAGGGAACACTTTTGATGGTACTGAGGGAGCAATTTCTGAGGTACATGAGAGAGCACTTTCTGAGCTATTGAGGGAGCACTGTCTGAGGTACAGAGGGAGCACTTTCTGAACTATTGAGGCAGCACTGTCTGAGGTACTGAGGGAGCACTTTCTGAGCTACTGAGGGAGAACTATCTGAGGAATTGATATCACATTATCTGATGTACTGCGGGAGAAATATCTGAGCTATTGAGGGAGCACATTCTAAGGTATTGTGGGAGCACATTCTGAGGTATTGAGGGAGCACTTTCTGAGCTATTGAGGGACAACTATCTGAGATATTGCGGGAGAACGATCTGA
>NW_025134211.1:0-1169 GCF_004010195.1 Chiloscyllium plagiosum
TGCACACATTGAACAAAATCTGGCCCATCTAAATGACTCGAATTATAGCATTCCCAGTCAATATTGGGGAAGTTAAAGTCCCCCAAAACGACTACCCATTTACTCTCGCACCTATTGAGAATCATCTTTGTTATCCTTTTCTCTACATCCCTGTAACAATTCAGAGACCTATAGAAAACTCCCAAAGGGGTGACCTCTCCTCTCCTGTTTCTAACCTCAGCCCAAACTACCTCAGTGAATGAGTCCTCAAATGTTATCACCGCTGCTGTAATACTACCCTTGATTAGCAATGCCACACCCCCGCCTCTTTTACCATCTTCTCTGATCTTGCTGAAACATCTAAATCCCGGAATCTGCACCAACCATTCCTGTTCCTCCTCTAGCCATGTCTCTGAAATGGCCACAACATTGAAATCCCAGGTACCAACCCATGCTGCAAGGTCACCCTCCTTATTCCGGATGCTCCTGGCATTGAAGTTCATACATTTCAAACCAACACCCTGCTTGCTGGTGCCCTCCCACGACATTGTAAACCCATCCCTGACCTCACTACCCTTAACCTCCTGTATTTTGTAACTACAATTCAGTTTCCCATCTCTCTGCTGTATTAGTTTAAACCCTCCCTCCCCCCAGAGAGAATTAGCAAATTTTCTCCCCCGGGATATTGGTACCCCTCTGGTTCAGGTGAAGACCGTCGTGTGTGTACAGGTCCCACCTTCCCCAGAAAGAGCTCCAATTATCCAAGAATCCAAAACCCTCCCTCCTGCACCATTCCTGCAGCCAAGTGTTCAGCTCCACTCTCTCCCTTCACTAGCACGTGGCACAGGCAACAAACCAGAGCTAACAACTCTGTTTGTTCTAGCTCTGAGCTTCCACCCTCGCTCCCTGAATTTCTGCCTTAGATACCCACCTTTCCTCCTACCTATGTCGCTGGTGCCTATGTGAACCACAGCTTGGGGCTGTGCCCCCTCCCCCTCAAGGATCCCGAAAACTGAGACATCACAATCCCTGGCATCTGGGAAGCAACACACCAATCATGAATTGCTCTTGTTCCCACCAAACCTCCTCTCTGTCCCCCTAGCTGTGGAGTCACGAATGACTAAAGCTCTGCTCTTGTTCCTCCTTCCCCTCTGGCACAGACTTTGTGCCAGAGACCTGTGCCCCATTGC
>NW_025134212.1:0-1169 GCF_004010195.1 Chiloscyllium plagiosum
TGTCCCTCCAACAGCACTCCCTCAGTACTCTCCCTCCAACAGCACTCCCTCAGTACTTCCCCTCCAATAGCATTCCCCCAGTAGAGCCCCTCCAACACCACAGCACTCTCTCAGTACTGCCCCTCCAACAGCATTCCCTCAGTACAGACCGTCCAACACCACCCCCTCAGTACTGCCTCAAACAGAACTCCCTCATTACTGCCCCTCCAACAGCATTCCCTCAGTACTGCCCTCCAACAGCAGTCCCTCAGCACTGTCCCTCCAACAGCACTCCCTCAGCGTTACCCGTCCAACAGCACTCCCTCAGCACTGTCCCACCAACAGCACTCCCTCATTACTGTCTCTCCAAGAGCACTCCCTCAGCACTGTCCCTCCAACAGCACTCCCTCAGCACTGCCCCTCCAACAGCACTTCCTCAGCACAGCCCGTCCAACAGCACTCCCACAGTACTGCCCCTCCAACAGCACAGCACTCCCTCAGCACTGCCCCTCCAACAGCACAGCACTCCCTCATTTCTGTCTCTCCATCAGCACTCCCTCAGCACTGCCCCTCCAACAGCACTCCCTCAGCACTGTAGCTCCAACAGCACTCCCTCATTACTGTCCCTCCAACAGCACTCCCTCAGTACTGCCCCTCCAACAGCACTCCCTCAGCACTGCCCGTCCAACAGCACGACCTCAGCACTGTCCCTCCAATAGCACAGCACTCCCTCAACACTGTCCCTCCAACAGCAGTCCCTCAGCACTGTCGCTCCAACAGCACTCCCTCAGCACTGTCCCACCAACAGCACTCCCTCATTACTGTCTCACCAACAGCACTCCCTCATTACTGTCTCACCAACAGCACTCCCTCATTACTGTCTCTCCAACAGCACTCCCACAGCACTGCCCCTCCAAGAGCACTCCCTCAGCACTGTCCCTCCAGGAGCACTCCCTCAGCACTGTCCCTCCAACAGCACTCCCTCAGCACTGTCCCACCAACAGCACTCCCTCATTATTGTCTCTCCAACAGCACTCCCTCAGCACTGTCCCTCCAAGAGCACTCCCTCAGCACTGCCCTCCAACAGCATTCCCTCAGCACTGCCCCTCCAACAGCACTCCCTCACCACTGTCCCACCAACAGCACTCCCTCATTATTGTCTCTCCAACAGCACTCCCTCAGCACTGTCT
>NW_025134213.1:0-1169 GCF_004010195.1 Chiloscyllium plagiosum
ATATTATACACAGGGACTGCTGTTCTCTATATTGTACACAGGAACTGTTATTTTCTAAATTTGACACAGGGACAGGTGTTCTCTATATTATGGACAGAAACTGCTTTTCTCCATGTTAGACAGGGGAACTGATGTTCTCTATGTTATACACAGGAACTGCTGTTCTCTATATTATACACAGGGACAGGTGTTCTCTATATTATACACAGGGACAGGTGTTCTCTATATTAGACATGGGATCTGCTGTTCTCTATATTATACACAGGTACTGCTGTTCTCTATATTTTACACAGGTACTGCTGTTCTCTTTATTATACACAGGGACTGCTGTTCTCTTTATTATACACAGGGACTGCTGTTCTCTATATTGTACACAGGAACTGCTATTTTCTAAATTTGACACAGGGACTACTGTTCTCTATATTATACACAGGGACAGCTGTTCTCTATAATATGCACAGGAACTACTGTTCTCTATATTCGACATGGGAACTGCTGTTCTCTATGTTATACACAGGGACTGCTGTTCTTTATATTATACACGGGTACTGCTGTTCTCAATGTTATATACAGGCACTGCCGTTCTACATATTATACACAGGCACTGCTGTTCTCTATATTAGACATGGGAACTGCTGTTCTCTATATTATACACAGGGACTGCTGTTCTCTTTATTATACATGGGAAAAGCTCTTCTTTATATTATGCTCAGGGACAGCTGTACTTGTTCTCTATATTAGTCATGGGAACTGCTGTTCGCGAAATTATGCACAGGAACTGCTGTTCTCTATATTATACACAGGGACTGCTGTTCTCTTTATTATACATGGGAAAAGCTCTTCTTTATATTATGCTCAGGGACTGCTGTGCTCATATTAGACACAGGGTCAGCTGTTCTCTATAATATACACAGGAACTACTGTTCTATATTATACACAGGGACTGCTGTTCTCTATATGAGACATGGGAACTGCTGTTCCCTATATTATACATAGGGACTGCAGTACTATATATTAGTCATGGGAACTGATGTTGTCTATGTTATACATTGGGACAGCTGTTCTCTATTTTACACATGAGAACGGCTATTCCCTATATTATAAACAGGTACTGCTGTCCTCTATAATAGGCATGTGAACCGCTGTTCTCTATATTATGCACAGGGACA
>NW_025134214.1:0-1169 GCF_004010195.1 Chiloscyllium plagiosum
GGAGGGGAGTGGGATCGAGGGGCGGGAGGTGGGGGAGACCCTCCCCTCGGCCTGCCCCCTCAGACCTGGTAGACGCCATCACCCTGCTCCGGGGGGATAGTCTCCAGGGCCGAACGTCTGACCAGCTCCCAGCCCTGACGGGCCTGGCCCTTCACCCTCTCCCTCCTGCTATCCCCCTCAGGCTCCTGCTCCGAAACCTCCTCGACGGGCTCCCTCCGAAAGTGCCGGACATAACGCAGTATCCTCCGGGAGGCGCTCTCGTTGCGTTCTTCAACCCTGGAGAGGGAGCCAGACACGGGCATAGTGACCGTAACCGGGTTACCGGGGCATAGTGACCATAACCGAGTTACCGCGGAATAGTGACCGTAACCGGGTTACCGGGGCATAGTGACCGTAACCGAGTTACCGCGGAATAGTGACCATAACCGAGTTACCGGGGAATAGTGTCTGTAACCGAGTTACCGGGGAATAGTGACCATAACCGAGTTACCGCGGAGTAGTGACTGTAACCGAATTACCGGGGAATAGTGACCGTAACCGAGTTACTGGGGAATAGTGTCTGTAACCGAGTTACCGGGGAATAGTGAGCGAAACCTAGTTACCGGGGCATAGTGACCGTAACCTAGTTACCAGGGAATAGTGACCGTAACCGAGTTACCGGGGCATAGTGACCGTAACCGAGTTACCGGGGAATAGTGAACATAACCTAGTTACCGGGGCATAGTGACCATAACCGGGTTACCAGGGCATAGTGACCGTAACCGAGTTACCGGGGAATAGTGACCATAACCTAGTTACCGGGGAATAGTGACTGTAACCGAGTTACCGGGGCATAATGACCGTAACCGAGTTACCGGGGAATAGCGACCGTAACCAAGTTACCGGGGAATAGTGACCGTAACCGAGTTACCGGGGCATAGTGACTGTAACCTAGTTACCGGGGAATAATGACCGTAACCGAGTTACCGGGGAATAGTGTCTGTAACCGAGTAACCGGGGCATAGTGTCTGTAACCGAGTAACCGGGGAATAGTGACCGTAACCGAGTTACCGGGGAATAGTGACCATAACCGAGTTACCGGGGCATAGTGACCGTAACCGAGTTACCAGGGCATAGTGACCGTAACCTAGTTACCAGGGAATAGTGTCTGTAACCGAGTTACCGGGGAA
>NW_025134215.1:0-1169 GCF_004010195.1 Chiloscyllium plagiosum
CACAGCCAAGCAAATGATGGGATTGTTTCTCCCCAAAAAAACTTTAGCAACACAGACAGAACGATACCATTTAGCCCCAGGAGCCTGACTGCAGCTTAATAACATTCTTTGTTCTGATTGAAAGTTTGTAGGCAGCACAGGTGGCACAGTGGTTAGAACTGCTGCCTCACAGCGCCAGAGACCCGGGTTCATTTCCCGCCCTTAGGCGACTGACTGGGTGGAGTTCGCACATTCTCCCTGTGTCTGCATGGGTTTCCTCTGGGTGCTTGGTTTACTTTCCACAGACACAAAGATGTGCAGGTTAGCTGAATTGGCCATAGTGTTAGGTGTAGGAGAATGGGTCTGGGTGGGTTGCGCTTCAACGGGTTGGTGTGGACTTGTTGGGCCGAAGGGCCTGTTTCCACACTGTAAGTAATCTAATCTAATCAAATGCAAAACATTAACTCTGCTTTTCTCTATCTACATTAGCTGCCGGTCTGTTTCAAAATTCCAGCAGCCACAGCATGTGTGTTCATTTTAGTAACATCATCGTTAACTTTTCAGAACTCACCCAATTTCTGCAACATCTTTTGATCCACTTAGTATTGCAAACATTGCAAATTATTCTCTGGAATGTAGTCAGTGATTCCGTTCTTGAGGTGGAAATGATCACAGATTCCCAGGTGTTTGAGTGAAGTCATTTCTTCTTATCTCAGTCACTCAGGCTGCTCTCCAGTCCTGAGACTGTGACCTATCAGCAGAGACAGCTGCCAACATCAATCCTGCCAATCTCTTTAGTCATAATATCCAATTCAATGAAAACACCTCTTATCACATGCAGTACAGGATATCTGAATCTCACCCACTTATTCAACAATCTCCAGATCCAGGAATAAGTTGGTGCCCCTCTGTTACAAACACTCTGATGGCAACCTGTGCTTCCTTCAGTGAGGAAAACAAATTTGCACCCATCTGGGTCTATCTGTCTGCCTGAGGTTCCAATAAGTGCATTGATGGAAATCACATTGGAAAGCCAAATCCCTTTCCAGGTGTTTAAATCACTTCATGCAGAATTTACAAAGGAAATCTGCATTATTGGGAGCATAATCTTATTAGTGACAGTCTGTTGCACACAGCAACATGATCCTCTCACAAAAACACGCTATTGTTTTATGTTGAAATTGAAATAT
>NW_025134216.1:0-1169 GCF_004010195.1 Chiloscyllium plagiosum
TTTTTTGTCTTAGCCTTGAGGAGTCTCGCTATTTAGCACTACAGTGAGAGCTGGATATTTGGTCTTTGAATGCATCACTATCAGCCTGACCCGCCGACACTTAATGCATCACTATAGACCTGACCCCTCACACTTCCCACCTTAATATCAGCGTGAACCCTTCAAACTTACTGCATCACTATCCATCTGGCGCCCTCACACTTACTGCGCCACTTTAATTTCGAGACCCTCATTTTGATGCCACTTTCACTTCGAGACCCTCATTTTGACTGCGTCACTATCAGCCTGACTGTCAAACACTTACTTTGTCACAATCAGTCACGCCCTTACACTTCCTATGTTACTATCACCCTGACTCCTTACACTTACTGTGTCACTATCAGCCTGACTCCATCACATTTATTGTGTCAGTATCAGACTGACGCCTCACTCTTATCTTGTCACTAAAACATTGTCCCGTCACATTGACTGTGTCACTATCAGGCTGACCCCCTCACACTTACTGCTTCACTATCGCAATGCCCCTCTCTCACTTATGACGTCATTTACACCCTGACACGCCAGACTTGCTGCGGCACTATCACACTGAGGGCCTTACACTTAGTGTCACTGTCATCCTGACCCCTTACACTTACTAAGTCACTATCACACTGGTATCTCACACCCACGGTGTCACTATCATCCTGAACCGCTTACACCTATTGCGTCACTATCACTTTGACCCCAACACACTAACTGCATCAATATCAGCCTGACTATCTCACACATACTGCGCCACTACCAGGCTGACTCCCTCACATTTCCTGCGTCACTATCAGACTTACCCACTCATGCTGACTGTGTCACTATCACCCTGAATCCCCACTCTTACTGCGTCAAGATCATTGTGCCCCCATATACTTACAGCGTAACTATCATCCTGACAACGTCACACTTACTGCGTCTTGATCAGCCTGATCCCCTCAAACGTAATGCGTCACTATCAGCTTCAACTCTCACATTTACTGCGTCACTTCTGACACTACCCCTGCACACTTACTACATCCCTATCCGCCTTAGCCCCTCGCATTTACTTCATCACTATCAGCCTGAGACACTCACAGCTTTACTACAACCTGGCGCTGTGAGTGCATCCATATCACTGTTACCCTGACCCCTTGCCCATACTG
>NW_025134217.1:0-1169 GCF_004010195.1 Chiloscyllium plagiosum
GTTCAAGACCCAGCTTCTCTAAAGATGGGTCTGTACAGATTGATTGAAATATTTAGAGACTCTTTTGGCTGGGTTTTTGTATTCAATCACAGGAGAAAGGCTTTGCTGGCTCAGGAAGCATTTAATTCACCTCCCTAATTGCCCAGAGGCCAGTTGTGATTGAGTCACATAAGCTAGGTGGTCTGGAGTCACATGTAGGTAAGGATGGCAGTTTCCTTCCCTAAAGAACATTAGTGAACCAGGAGGGCTTTTCCCAAAAGTCAACAATAGATTCACGGTCATTGTGAGAGACTCTTCATTCCTGATTTTGTATAGAATGCAAACTCCACCAGCTGCCACGGTGGAATTTGAACTTGGGGACCAGGCTCATTACCAGCATCCCTGGATGAACAGTTTAGTGATAATATCACTAGGCCATTGCTTCCCCTAGCCTAGAGGCCTCTGTTTAAAACCCATCTACTTCAGAGCTGTGCCACAATGAATCTGAATGCGAGTTTAAGAAGCATCCATAAGTACTAAATTAATTTATCCAACAAGTTTATTTTGGGTGAGTGTTGTGAAGATGTGGGGTGTACTGGACCTTTAAGAGAGTTAAAAGCTACAGAACTACCTGACAGAAAAAAAAGATAATGTAACGTGCCCCAGCTACTGGTGTAGCGAGGGTAGCTGGTTGCCAGGAAACGACAAAACAGAAACGAATTAGGCCAATCAGTTTAAATTATACCCCAAAAAATACCAAACTCCAATCCAGTTTGAATTTGGTATATTGACAATCTTAAAATGATACAATCCAGTGCTTTAGGGGTATAAGACCAGGGAAATTTGAACAGTTGGGAGGAGCATCTTCTCAACTGCAACAGCATCTGCACACTGCCCAGCAGAATAGCTCTCTTCAAAGGTCCCTTTATCGATCAGTAACCTGTGACACAATATCCCCAAGGAGACTGAAAGAAGACTGAAATACAAAGAAGAACAAAAGCTGTCTGAATTTGAGATAAGAAGTTTTGAGTTTTTTTTGTAAATCTTAATCAGTGGTGTTTTAATCGGACTAGTATTGTAAGTGCAAGGTTTGTGAAGGTTTGTAGCTCAGGTTGAGGTTTAGGGTGTAGGTTTGCTCGCTGAGCTGTCGGTTTGACATCCAAACGTTGCATTACCTGGCTAGGTAATAT
>NW_025134218.1:0-72 GCF_004010195.1 Chiloscyllium plagiosum
CCATAACGTCATCACCTCAGGGGACCTCCCATCCACCGCCTCCAACCTCATAGTCCCACAACCCCGCACCGC
>NW_025134218.1:95-1169 GCF_004010195.1 Chiloscyllium plagiosum
CCGGCCGTTTCTACCTCCTGCCCAAAATCCACAAACCTGACTGCCCCGGCCAACTCATTGTCTCAGCCTGCTCCTGCCCCACTGAACTCATCTCGGCATACCTCGACACGTCCTGTTCCCCTTAGTCCAAGAACTCCCCACCTACATTCGGGACACCACCCACGCCCTCCACCTCCTCCATGATTTTCGCTTCCCCGGTCCCCAACGCCTTATTTTCACATGGACATCCAGTCTCTATACACCTCCATCCCCCATCACGAAGGACTGAAAGCCCTCCGCTTCTTCCTTTCCCGCCGTACCAACCAGTTCCCTTCCACTGACACCCTCTTTCAACTGACTGAACTGGTCCTCACCCTCAACAACGTCTCTTTCCAATCCTCCCACTTCCTCCACAACCAAAGGAGTAGCCATGGGCACCCGCATGGGCCCCAGCTATGCCTGCCTCTTCGTAGGATATGTGGAACAGTCCATCTTCCGCAGCTACACTGGCACCACGCCTCCACCTTTTCCTCCGCCACATCGATGACTGTATCGGCGCTACCTCGTGCTCCCACGAGGAGATTGAACAGTCCATCCACTTTACCAACACCTTCCACCCCGACCTCAAATTTACCTGGACCATCTCAGACTCCTCCTTCCCCTTCCTAGACCTTTCCATTTCTATCTCAGGCGACCAAATCAACAAGGACATTTACTATAAACCGACCGAATCCCACAGCTACCTAGACTACCTAGACGACACCTCCTCCCACCCTACCCCTTGCAAAAATGCCATCCCATATTCCCAAGTCCTTCGCCTCCGCTGCATCTGCTCCCAGGAGGACCAGTTCCAACACCGTACAACCCAGATGGCCTCCTTCTTCAAAGACCACAATTTCCCCCCAGACGTGATCGACAATGCTCTTCACCGCATCTCCTCCACTTCCCGCTCCGCTGCCCTTGAGCCCCGCCCCTCCACTCGCCACCAGGACAGAACCCCACTGGTCCTAACCTACCACCCCACCAATCTTCATATACATCGTATCATCCGTCGTCATTTCTACCACCTCCAAACGGACCCCACCACCAGGGATA
>NW_025134219.1:0-1169 GCF_004010195.1 Chiloscyllium plagiosum
GTGCGTCCGTAATTGAGTCTGACTAATTTCATTAAGTTGTTTTGAGAAACAAATAGCATTGACGAGTGCAGAGTAGTGGACATGATCTATTTGACTTCAGTAAGGTGTTCAACAAAGTTCCTCATGGCGGACTGGTTAGTAAGGATACGCCACACGGAATAATATACTTATCTGGATACAGAACTAGCTCGAAGGTAGAAGAAAAAGGTTGATGGTGGAGGATTGATTTTCAGGTGGAGGGCTGTGACCAATGGCGAGTCACAAGGATCGGTGCTGGATTCACTGTTTTTCATCATTTATTTCAACGATTTGGATATGAACATCAGAGGTATGGTTTTCAAGTTTACAAATGCCACCAAAATTGGAGGTGCAGTGGACAGCGAAGATGGTTACTTCAGAGAGCAAGGTCTTGATCAGACGGGCCACTGGGCCAAGAAGTTGTCGTTGGAGTTTAATTTAGATAAATGTGAGGTGCTGCATTTTGGAAAGGCAAATCAGGATGGTTCTTAATGATACGCAATGGTAAGGTCCGAGGGAATGTTGCTGAACAAAGAGGACTTGGAATGCAGGTTCCCAGTTCCTTGAAAGTGGCGTCACATCTGGATAGGACAGTGAAGGTCGATAAGTTGAACAGAGGAGTCTGTTTTCATGTATCCATCTTTATGACTGTATCAGATGTGTCAAAGAGTTGTGTTTCACCGTTCAGGTCACATACTGTCTGATTTCAGAGTCATGCTGAACGGAAACCGATCCATCATATCCATTCAAACCAGATTTTCTGAACTAGAGATCATAGAATAGAATCCCAAAAGTGTGGCAACAAGTGAGTCTATTCAACAATTCCACACCGACTCTCCAAATTCCATCTGAATTAGGGTCACCCATCTACCGTATCCCTGTAATCGTGCATTTCATATGGCTAATTCACCTGACCGACACATCCCTGGAGTAGTCCTACTCACCCACATTCGGCACATATCCTGCCAATATTTCTATCCATGTCCCTGTTCAAATGTCATTAAAGTCTTGTAACTGTATCGACTTCCACTGGCAGCTTATTCAATATACGCACCACCATCTGTGTGAAAAAAATCCCTTTTAAATCTTTCCCCTCTCAAATTGAACTAATGTCTTACTATCCCTAAGTTGGGGGAAAGTCTTTGGATATT
>NW_025134220.1:0-1169 GCF_004010195.1 Chiloscyllium plagiosum
ATCGGAAGTGAATTTGATTTATGTGATTGGAACGCTAAATGTTGCATTTAATTTTGCTCCGAATTTATTTCAGCTTAAATAAAATACTGATGAGAAAAGCAGAAGGTTAAACTACAAAACAAGATGCCAGTTTTGATGCTCAGTTACTTTGGCAGATTTCAGTGGTTGTCAAATGAACCCAACATCATGGCGATTGTCCTCCCACCTTTAAGCCATGGGATGAAAGCAGGAAATCGATCTCCAAGAGACGGGTCACTTCCTGTACATTATGGAATAGTTTTCCTTGACAATATACAAAATCTGGTCAGTTCCATTTATAATGCTTCATGTGGGATATTAATAGAAATCTTTCAAAACTCGGAGTTTTTTTTTTGCTGAATCTTCCTCAGCTGAATACGTTCCCGATATTTCTTTGCATCTGAAGTCGCCCAAATTAGACATTGTTTCCTCGCACCTTCTACCCCCCAAACCCCACTTTTACACTTTTACCTGGCCACAGGGTGTCTCTCTCCTGGTGAAACTCACTGCTTGTGCGTCTCTAAATGTGCCTTTCCAAATATTTTGGAAACGGATTCTCTGAGTGACAGAAATTCTGCTCCCATCATTTCTTTGTCCTACATCGATGGTTTAGAAAGCCTGACGTTCAGAAATATACGAACTTGAAAGAGTGAGTCTACCACCTATTTACTCTATCCAAACGTAAAATTCTCAGGAAAACTTCCATTCGGTTTTCCTTGGTTCAGTGTCAAATTTTTCAACACACAAATAAATAAAATTCCATCCCCACTAAACGCCATCAGCATCGTCTCTAATGTCTTAGCAGCCCAGTAAACGCTGGCAGTGTCCTCTCTGATCGAATCACAGATTCCCTCCAAGGCAGAAAGTACAGTTCAGCCAATCGAGTCTGTAGGGACACTCTGAACAGCATCTCAACCAGATCTAGCTCCCGTCTCTATCCCCGCAGGCCCTTGGCTTGTGATTTCAAATAAACCTGCTGGAATAAAACCTGAAATCGTGTGACTGCTGACCTTATCTCTGTGTTACCCATGGCTAACTCACTTAACTTACTGAATTCACTCTCTGGACACATCAGCGCAATTTAACATGACCAATCTACCTAACCTACAGACTTAATAGCAGTTTGAACCACTGAGCAAATGTACCATCAC
>NW_025134221.1:0-1169 GCF_004010195.1 Chiloscyllium plagiosum
CGGGGGAGCCACAAAGGATCTCTACGCCAACACTTTAAGTGTTCGGCCACAACTACACGCCCAAAGTTGTGGTCTATAATTTCTCATGGAATGGTTCTAACAGGAAAGGTGAGTATTGGGCTTGTCCTGTCCACGCCATAGCCCCAACGTATCCTGTTCCTCTGGATTTGATCAGGACCGAGGAGGCTGATGGGAGATCGAATTGAACTACATACATTGATGAGTGATAGAGCGGGTGGGAAGGATCCATTCCCATGCGTAGAGAGATTCATAATCAGGGCCGAAAATAAGGAGCCACTTCAAGAAATTTGGGGTTCATTCAGTAAAGCTAATGAAGAAGTGTTCACAGAAAATTGTGATGAAAGTCCCTCGAGTTATTTTGATGAGAAGTGTTGATGATGCTAATACAATCGATAGGATGAACGTAGATTGGTAAATCTATTTGGTGACAGTTCTGTTCTAGCCCTGTGAGCGAAACCTGGATCTGAAGGAATAAAAGTGATATTAACAACATCGATCTGAAATTGGATACGTGACAAGAAACAGAGCTATCATTAACAGTTGGCTTCTGAACTGGAGAAGGTTTCTCGTGAAATTAGCTTGAGGCTTGAGGTATGCAAGGTCAAGATAATTTAGGTAAAACACGGAAACGCTATCCTCATTAGCAGACAGTGAAAGGATTACAAGACGCAACTTAAACATTTTCGATAAGTGATACAGGGGACTGGGAAGATAAGTATGAGAAACTGTGAACAACAAAGTTCTTGAGCACAACACTTACATTCAAAGACCGAAAGCATCCAGGTCCTGATTAATCAGATTGCATTGTGGTGCTTTTCTGCAAAACATCCACTTACAATGTCCTACAAAAGAGTGACATAACCCTTCCCTCTCAGCCCAGGATAGAAAATTCGAAGGGATGAACGTTTGCTGATTTTCTGAAGATTCACAAATCTAAGACTAGGTTTTGGTGATTGTTTCCTTTCCACTCCCAGGAGCCGCAGTGGTTGAGGCGTTGAGTTGGGGAAAGTAAAATGTGCCCGTGAGCAGCGTGTGGGGCTATTTCAGCTTCCCCTCATCTGACAGCGCTGTGACTTGACTCCGATGTTCTCAGGGACATTGACTGACGCGAGATTGTGAAAAGATTCCCATTCCCGCAGATCGGGAAT
>NW_025134222.1:0-1170 GCF_004010195.1 Chiloscyllium plagiosum
CCCGGCCTCAGCGTAGACTTGAACTCCCGGCCTGAGCGTGGACTCGATCTGCTAGCCTCAGCGTGGACTCGATCTCCCGACCTCAGTGTGGACTCGATCTCCAGGCCTCAGCGTAGACTTGAACTCCTAGCCTCAGCGTGGACTCGATCTCCCGACCTCAGCGTAGACTCGATCTGCCAGCCTCAGCGTGAACTCGAACTCCCGACCTCAGCGTGGACTCGATCTCCAGGCCTCAGCGAGGACTCAGACTTCCGGCATCAGCGTGGACTCAGACGCTCAGCCTCAACGTGGACTCGATCTCCCAGCCTCAGCGTGGACTCAGACTCCCGGCCTCAGCGTGGACTCGACCTCCCAGCCTCAGCGTGGACTCGAACTCCCCACCTCAACGTGGACTCGATCTCCCGGCCTCAGCGTGGACTCAATCTCCCGGCCTCAGCATGGACTCGATCTCCCAGCCTCAGCGTGGACTCGAACTCCCCACCTCAGCCTTGGGTCAAACTCATGGCCTCAGCGTGGACTCATTCTCCCGGCCTCAGCGTGGACTCGATCTCCCAGCCTCAGCGAGTACTCGATCTCCCAGCCTCAGCGTGGACTCGATCTCCTGGCCTCAGCATGGACATGATCTCCCAGCCTAAGCGTGATCTCGATCTCCCGGCCTCAGCGTGGACTCAATTTCCCGGCCTCAGCATGGAATCGATCACCCAGGCTCAGCGTGGACTCGAACTCCCCACCTCAGCCTTGGGTCAAACTCCCGGCCTCAGCATGGACTCAGACTCCCGGCCTCAGCGTGGACTCAATCTCCCGGCCTCAGCGTGGACTCAATCTCCCGGCCTCAGCGTGGACTCATTCTCCCGGCCTCAGTGTGGACTCGAACTCCCGCCTCAGTGTGGACTGATTCTCCCGCCCTCAGCGTGGACTCAAACTCCCGACCTCAGCGTGGACTCAAACTCCCGGCCTCAGTGTGGTCTCGATCTCCCGGCCTCAGCGTAGACTTGAACTCCCGGCCTCAGCGTGGACTCGATCTGCTAGCCTCAGCGTGGACTCGATCTCCCGACCTCAGTGTGGACTCGATCTCCAGGCCGCAGCGTAGACTTGAACTCCCAGCCTCAGCGTGGACACGATCTCCCGACCTCAGCATAGACTCGATCTGCCAGCCTCAGCGTGAACTCG
>NW_025134223.1:0-1170 GCF_004010195.1 Chiloscyllium plagiosum
TGGCGCTGTGAGGCAGCATCGCTAACCACTATGCCACCGTGCCGCCCACAAATATTTTTGTAACTTCATGTTTGGAAATATTATCCACCCTCCACGTCAACATTATAGGTAGTAAATTATTGAGGTTCTGGGATTGATTGAAGCACTCCACTAGTTATATCTGTCCAACATGTAAAAGACCCATTGATTCTGACTCTCTGTCTTCCATAGATCAACCGCTGCTCAATCCATGCTAATATATTATCCCCAATACTGTGAGCTCCCATCTTGTGCAAAACCTTTTATGTGCTACCTTGTTGAATGCATTCTGGAAATCCAAATATACTACATCTAGCAGTTTAGTACTGAAGAAGGGTCACTGAACCTGAAACATTAACTCTGCTTTCTCTCCACAGATGCGGCCAGACCTGAGTTTTTCCAGCAGTTTCTGTTTGATTTCCAGCATCTGCAGTTTTTTTCTGTTTTTGTTTGGAATTATCTACTAATGGATTAAACAACTGAAGAGCAGTGGTGTATGCTTAAAGAAACATTTAACACAAAACAGAACAGTTTATACCTCTGAGAAGAAAAAGCACCACTTTGCAGAGAAAAACAGCCATGGACAAGTAAAGAGATGAACAACAGCATAAAACTAACAGGCCTTAGAAAAATGCAAAAAAAACCCAGCCCAGATATTGCTAACTGGGAAAGACACTAAGACAAGCTAGGGGCCACAAAGCAACTTGTAGGGATATCAAAGTCAGTAACAAGAAATGATATAGTTAAAAGGAAAGTGTGGTTAGAAGCAATTTTAAAAAAAACAGAAAGAACTCAGAATGCTGGAAATCAGAAACACAAACAGATATTACTGGAAAAACACAGTATGTCTGGTAGCATCTATGGTCAGAAATTGGAATTCAAGTTCCAGGTCCAATGACATTGCTTCAGAACCTTTTATTCCTCCATTGATGATAGATGTTGCCTGACCTGCTGAGTTTTTCCAGCAATTTCTGCTTGTAGTCAGGAGCAATGTTGGCTCACTAAAAACTGTAAGTGGGGATATTGTCAATGATTAGATTTAGATTAGATTAGATTACTTACAGTGTGGAAACAGGCCCTTCGGCCCAACAAGTCCACACTGCCCTGCCGAAGCGCAATCCACCCATTCCCCTACATCTACCCCTTACCTAA
>NW_025134224.1:0-1170 GCF_004010195.1 Chiloscyllium plagiosum
AAGAAATGTCCTGTGACCTGGGGGCAACAAATGGCACTGGGCACAGCGCAGGTGGCTGTGTACAGAAGCTGTGATTGCTGAAGAAAGTTGGTAGACTTTAGATAGTTGGCAAGTCAGTGATTACGCTGGATGATGGATGGTTGTATGATTCACACACAGCAGAAATTTGTGAAAGAATGAAAGGTTCGTTTCATTGGAGAGGTTTTCTGTGATTCCAATTCTGAGTGACTGTTTGAAATACTAATCAGATCATTGTGTGAAGTGTTAGGTTAAAATACTCATGTACAACCCCACTGGATAAACTTGTGCTCCCGATCTCTTGTTATTTGTTTCTCTTTCTTTCGATGAAAATTCGTAGAAAGACAAGATGGAATGTGCAGCGGAAAGAAAAATGCGTTCCTTCTCATCACACCAATTTCATGTACAATTGAATAGAATGACTGCTCTCACTTTTCATTTCAACTTTAATGTGGTGTCGATTATTCGTGAATCTCCCGTGCTGGAAAGGGCAAGAACAAGATTCTCGAACCAGTGCATACCAGAGGTGTGAAGCGCAAAGAAAAACTGCTGGAACGGTTTGTGAAGTTAGCAACCAGAGTGTGACTCGAACCCGTGAATGCGGAGCACAGCGGTATAATAACCCACCACCATAATCTCTCGGTCTCCTCAGCACATTTTGTAGAGCGGTGGCATGTGACCTCATCACCGATTACATTCGGTGAAAGTCATGGATGAGAAATTTCCAGAGCGGAATCGAATCCACACCATGGTGTTTCTGCTTTCACCAGAATTATAATAACAACAGATTCCAATAAGTAGAAATGTTTGCAGAATGAATAGCTGTCATTGATACATTCTGAGTCAGAACTGTCTCAGAGTGAAACAGAGAACAAGGATTTTCCGTCATATTCACACCTACATTTGACTCATAATTTCTTCAGTCACTTTCTCTCTCACGTGAAGAAGCAGCCATGGAGAGTGAAATAAAGGCAATGTTGTGGCTCAATGCCCTTTCTCATATGGCTGAACCTGAATTGGATTAAATCGCACAAAACGCTGTTTTGTTCGTTTCATTTTACTTTTGCTGCAACCTCACAATGTTCATTGTAATATTCAGAAGTGAATTAGATTTATCTTATTGGACTGATTAATGTTGCATTCAAATTTGCT
>NW_025134225.1:0-1170 GCF_004010195.1 Chiloscyllium plagiosum
AGCCACATTTAAAATGTCGTGTACAGTTCTCGTCGTCACATGACCAGAGGGATGTGAAAGATTTCGAGGGGCTGCATATCTTGCTTTTCAGGATGTTGCCCGGTTGGCGATGTATTAGCTCTGAGTATAAATTTGAAAAATAAACCGTAATTGCAATCAGTTAAATTTGGAGAATGATTGGCAATTCGATAAAAGCATAAGCACAGAAAAATATTCGAGGATTGTATTAATGGATAGTTACATGTATTTTTTAATCCCAAGTTTGAAATAGCAATTACTTGGAACACAAGGCTAAAGGTGAGAGCGTTTCAGAAGAATGGCGATGAGAGAGAGTGCTTATGGTCTGGAATGTACATGCAGAGCAGTGTTGAAGGCGGAAACAATGGCTAGGTTTAAGAGGTATCTTGCCAGATTTGGAAGCAGGCAGAGAATGGAGGGATACGGAGCATATCGATGCAAAGTCGCTTAGTCTAGAAATGTATTATGTGACGATTCAGTTATGGGAATTCTTGTTCCTTTGCTGTCCCGTTCTTTCTTCTTTAACTCTGACACTATCATGTCGAAAAAGCTCAACGCATGCAGAGGGTAAAATACTTCGTTTTCTTTTGAGGCATCTGATGGCATCATGCACTCGGCTTTCATCTGAGTAACTTCACAGAATAACTTCTGTTGATGACAATCTCACACAGCCATAACGAGTTGTGTCTGCTTTGTCTTGTGACAAGTAGAGCTGACAGAATTTCTCATTTTCACATCTCACATTTAGACCTATTTTAAATTTCTAAATCTCCTTTCTGACCTTTTTCATCCACTTTGTCTTGTGCTTTGGGCTCAACCGTCATATGTTCTCCTGTTGTAATCGTCTCGCTTTGAACGTCTTCACCACGCATACACATTCATACACATGTTTATTTTTTAAAAACTATACTGTTTCAGTTTCTTTCAGTAATTAACATAAACAGTATTCATCTCTAAAATTTACTTCGTTTTTCTCTGCCTAACTTTTGCTAAGTTTCTCCAGTATTTTATTTTGCCATACTTAGCATTTCTAGTGTTACGACACAGGGTAAACCCTTCTGCTAATTTAAACCAGACACACATGAACGTTCACCGCATGCCAAAAGGTGTTAAATTTCGAGTGGCAAAGTGCTATCCTACATATCACAATTT
>NW_025134226.1:0-1170 GCF_004010195.1 Chiloscyllium plagiosum
CGTAACACTATGGACAATTTAGCATGGCCAATGCACCTAACCTGCACATCTTTAGATTGTGGGAGGAAACCGGAGCACCCAAAGGAAACCCACACAGACACGGGACGAATGTGCAAACTCCACACAGACAGTCGCCTGAGGTGGGATTCAAACCTGGGTCCCTGGCGCTGTGAGGCAGCCGTGCTAACCACTGAGCCATCGTGCTGCCCATTTGATTGGATTTATTATTGTCACATGTATCCAGTGTAATGTTTTGCTCTGCGAGCAGAACAGGCAGACAATACCATAGAAAGTGAATCAGGGTAACAGAACAGAGTGAGGAATACAATGTTATGGCTGCAGAAAAGGCACCCAAAGAGGGAGACCAACACTGAATTTAAAATTTGAGAGGTCCATTTAGAAGTCTGTTAACAGAGGAGGGGAAGCTGTTCTTGAATCTATTGGTATGTGTGTTCCAACTTTTGGTATCTTCTGTCTGACGGAAGAGTTTGGAGGAGATTATAACTGGGGTGGGAGGGGTCTTTGATGATGTTGGCTGCTTTCCTGAGGTAGTGGGAAGTGTAGGTCGAGTCAATGGATGGAGGTGGAATTAGACAGATTTTAATGGTGGAGAGAGTACGAAAGGTAAGTGGAGTTGAGATCACGCCATCATCGTACTAAATGGAGGAGCAGGCTCGAGGGGCTGAATGGCCTACTCCTGCTGCTGGTTCTTACGTTCAGTGCTCTCCATGTAGTTAAAAGGCCCCAGTGCAAATATCAGGAAACATCTGTCTACGCAATGATATGAGACCAGGTGACCAAAGCTTTGGAGTAAGAGGTGGGTTTTATGAAGTGTCTGAAAGCGCAACAGTAAGGCAGGGAGGTTCAGGGACAGCATTCCGGAACTGGAGGCCCAGGCTGGACAACCAATATTGGAGCGATTAGAATCAGGCAAAGGTGCAGAAATGAAGTAAGGCTGAGACCTCATGGTGTCGGGCTGAAGGAGCTTAATAATGAGGTTGTAGAGGCGAGACAAGGTTTGAGTTAGGAAGCATAACATGGGCTGCAAGAGGTCGCAGAGGTAGGAAGAGTTATAGGGCTGAAGGGGTTCATGAAGAGAGGGAGGGTAGTACCACTGGAGAAGGTTAAAGAGATAATGAAGGTAATAGGGGCCAGGGGAGGTTGTGGAGA
>NW_025134227.1:0-1170 GCF_004010195.1 Chiloscyllium plagiosum
GCAGGTCACTGATCGCAGCACACAAGATCAGTTGCAAGATGAAAATAACCAGGGAGCTGAAGGTGGAATTAATCAAGAAGGTAATAAGCTCAGGACAATTGAAAAAAAATTGTACCATATAATTTGGAGACAGAGGAAAGGAGTACAGTAACATGACTCTGTTTACAACTTAAAAGGAAAGATATTCCGGGGGAGATACTTTAAGTTCAAATTACTTTAACTTTATATGGAAAAAGTCTCTCAAATGTACTTGTGTATGGTATGTAAGATCTTCAAGATTTCATCATTCCAAGAATATCTCTGATGATTGCAGTGATTCCTGAAAGATCATCACCAATACCATTACAGTCTTCTCAACTTGCACCTTCAGAACTGTCAGGCATAGTCCATCTGACCTTCATTTCACTTCTAGCTTCTGGTATTTCGCCTTTCTGTTTTTATTCTATTTTGTTCCCTAAATCTAATACCTTAGCCATTTCCTAATTTTCTACTCCCAGTTTCTTTATTGATTTATTTTATGACACTTTACAGTCATTTAAACACTTTGCATTCCAGTAACTCTCAAAGTTTATTAGATGACTGTAATGTTGGAATTCTTGTATAATCTTGTGCATAATAATAATATTAATAATAATCATAATAACAGGCAGTCAAGCTAACGGGGCCTGTTAAAGGAGTTATTTTTTGCTTCTCTTCAGCCTGAGGATATTATTCACAATGGTGGGAAAAGAATGGTTTTCTTGAAGGAACCAAAATTCCTGTACATATTAATTTAGTTCCTGACAATAATTTTCAATAACATTTGCTGGACTAATTCCAGCTGTGATCCTGCAATTTTGGAGAAAGTGAGGACTGCCGATGCTGGAGATCAGAGTCAAAGGTGTGGAGCTGGAAAAGCACAGCCAGTCAGACAACATCCAAAGAGCAGGAAAGTTGACATTTTGAACATAAGCCCTTCATCAGGAATGTGGGGGCGGGGTCCCAAGTGGGCTGAGATATAAATGAGAGGTGGATGGCGCTGGGGAAAGATAGCCAGGAAGGCGATAGGTTAATGAAGGTGGGGTGTAATTGTGATAGGTTGGAGTGCAGGGTGGAGCGGATAGGTGGAAGGAAGATGGACAGGTCGGCAATTCATGAGTGAGGTGCCAAGTTCAGGGAGTGGATCTGGGA
>NW_025134228.1:0-1170 GCF_004010195.1 Chiloscyllium plagiosum
ACTCCTACAGCAGTAATATCTGGATTACTCCCAATGCCGTGTCCCAGTGGGAGTAGGAATAGGAGGGTAAAGGAATGTTTTCTGGGGTAAAAGAGACCTGTATCAGAAGGAAAGGTTGCACCTGAATTGCAAGGGGACTAATATCCTGGTGGGGAGAGTTGCTCGAGCTGCTTGGGTTGGGGGAGATGGGGATGGAATTGACACCGAGGGAGATAGTGAGGAAAGGGATCAGTCTGAGACTGGTATAGTTGGGAAAAAGGGCAAGTCAATTACACCAGGGCAAGCAGGAAAAAAGCAGATAGCGAGGTAAGACTGATAAATTAAACTGTATTTATTTCAATGCAAGTGGTCTAACAGGTAAGGCAGATGAATTCAGGACATGGAACACAGGACAATTGAGCTCTGTCTGTCAAACACCCCGGGACATCATAGGGATTACAGAACCGAGGGTCAGGGATGGACAGGACTGGCAGCTCAATGTCTCAGGGCATAGATGCTCGAGGAAGGATTGAAAGGGGAGGGGGGGGGCGTGCAAGAGAGGAGAGAGAGGCATATTTTCAATTAGGGATAATATTACAGCTGTACTTTGGGGTGATATTCCTGTGAGTATATCCAGGGAAATTATTCGGTTGGAACCAAGAAATAAGAAAGGGAAAATCACCTTATTAGGATTGTACTATAGATTCTAAACGGTTGGGGGAAATTGAAAAGCAAATTTGTAAGGTGATCTCAATTATCTGTAAGAGTAATGGGCTGGTAATGTTAGGGAATTTGAACTTTCCAAAGCATAGACTGAGACTACCATAGTGTTAATGACTTGGTTGGAGAGGAATTTGTTAAGTGTGCACAAGAAAATGTTCTGATTCAGTATGTGGATGTAAAGGAACAAAACTTGATCTACTCTTTGGAAATAAGGCAGGGTAGGTGACTGAGGTGTCAGTGGGGGAGCACTTTGGGTCCAGGAACCATAATTCTATTTGTTTTAAAATAATGATTGGAAAGGTAGAACGGATCTAAAAGCTAAAGTTCTAAATTTATAGGAAGGTCAATTTGAATGATATTAGGCAAGAACTTTCAAAAGTTGACTGGGGACAAATATTCACAGGTAAAGGGACAGCTGGAAAATGGGAAGCTTTTAAAAATGAGACAACGAGAGTCCAGGGACAGTAT
>NW_025134229.1:0-1170 GCF_004010195.1 Chiloscyllium plagiosum
CACACACAAGAACCTCAGTCCCACTAGACCACACACAAGTACTTCAGTCCCACTCGCATACACACAAGAACCTCAGCCTCACAATCACAAGTACACATAAGGACCTCAGTCCAACTAGCACACACACAACCTCAGTCCCACTGGCACACACGCACAAGAACCTCAGTCGCACAAGGATACACACAAGGACCTCAGTCCAACTAGTACACATGCAAGAACCTGAGTCACACTAGCCGACATACAAGAATCTCAGTCACATTAGCCTACACACAGGAACCTCACTCCCACTAGCACACTAGCAAGAACCTCCGTCCCACTAGCCGACATTTAAGAATTTCAGTCCCACTAGCCCACCCACAAGATCTTCAGTCCCACTAGCCCACACACATGAACCTCAATCCCACTAGTACACATGCACAAGGACCTCAGTCCCACTAGCAGACACACAAGAACCTCCGTCCCACTAGCCGACATTTAAGAATTTCAGTCCCACTAGCCCACCCACAAGATCTTCAGTCCCACTAGCCCACACACATGAACCTCACTCCCACTTGTACACATACACAAGGACCTCAGTCCCACTAGCAGACACACAAGAACCTCAGTCCCACTAGCCCACACACACAAGAACCTCAGTCCCACTAGCACACACACAAGAACATCAGTCTACACTCGCGCACACAAAACTTCAGTCCCACTAGCTCCATTACAAGAACCTCAGTCCCACTAGCCCACACACAAGAACCTCAGTCCAACTAACCCACACACAAGATCATCAGTCTCACTAGCACACATACATGAACCTCAGTCCCACTAGCACACATGCACAAGAACCTCAGTCTCACTAGCAGACACACAAGAACCTCAGTCCCACTAGCCCACACACAAAAACCTCAGTCCCACTAGCAGACACACAAGAACCTCAGTCTCACTAGCACACACACAAAAACCTCAGTCCCACTAGCAGACATACATGAACCTCAGTCCCTCTAGCACACATGCACAAGGACCTCTGTTCCACTAGCAGACACACACGGACCTCAGTCCTACTCGCCGACAGATATGAACCTCAGTCTCACTAACCCACACACAAGATCATCAGTCTCCTCGCACACATACATGAACCTCAGTCCCACGACAACACATACAAGATCATCAGTCTCACTAGCA
>NW_025134230.1:0-1170 GCF_004010195.1 Chiloscyllium plagiosum
GTGAATCATTCTCTGTGACCTACAGTGCACAGTTTCAATGAATGACTGCGATGTTGGGATTGGAACAGAACCAAGAAAATCAAATAAAGAACTTGGTATCGAATTTGTTGAGTTCATCCATTTTTTGTTGTCTGTGTGTCTCTGTGTACGTATATCTGTGCATGTATGTGCCCGTGTTTGTGTGTGAGTGTGTGTGTATGTTTGTGTGTAAAATGGAGACAGTAAGGCGTGAGTTTAAATCAGCATCTCTCAACAAATTATATCTGCTGTTCAATATTTTGAGAGTCATATCATCGAGGGAACTGTCCCTAACTCTGTGCTGTCCCTTTCCTGGAAGTGTTTGATGGGGATTCAGTAAAGGGAGCTTTACCGTGTATCTCACTCCATACAGTCCCTGTCCTGAGAGTGTTGATGGAGACAGTGTTGGATTTAACCTGAACAACTGACCAGCATCCACAGCTGTTTGTGGAAGAGAGTTCCAAATCTCTCCCTCGCTTTGCGTATCAAAGTGCTTCCTAACATTTCTCCTGAATGTTCGCGACCCTCATTCTCAGACTCTCCTCCCTCTCGTTCTGCAATCTCCCATCAGTGGGAATCGTTGACCTTGATCTACCTTGTCTTGTTGCTTTCATAAGATATCGATCAGATCACCCCTTTACATTCTCAACACATTCTCAATAATATCTCCTCAGAATGAGGTCCAGTATCATTCCTGTAACCCTCCTTTCTGTCACCTCTCTGTTCTCCAGCCTGACAGCCACACATTTGTTTACCGTGAACTCCATCTGACACAGTTTTGCCCATTCACCCAGTCTATCAATCTCCTCTAGTAACTGATGGTACCATCTGCATTGTCTACAATGCTGCTTAACTTTGTCATAGAATCATCGGGTCAGAATCCACCAGCATGGAAACAAGTCCTTCAGTCTATACTGCTCCACGCTGACTACAATATCAATTCACACTAACCCCATTTCCCTGCACTTGGCCTATAACCTTCTAATTCATTCCTATCCATGTATTTGGCCAAATGCCCTTGAAATGTTGTTAATGTACCCGCCTCAACCACTTGCACTGGCAGCTCATTCCATCTGCATACCACCCTCTGTGTAAAAAAGTTACTCCTCGGGTTCCCTATCAGTCTTTCCACTCTAACCTTACACTGATGCC
>NW_025134231.1:0-1170 GCF_004010195.1 Chiloscyllium plagiosum
CCAGGTGGCCAGTGACAGACACTGCCCTTCACATCAAAGGGGCAGTGCTGTGTGATCAAAACAGTGAAGGGGAGAGTAGGGACTAAACCAAAATAGAGTTGGAGGGAGAAATAATGCACTCCACTCCCTGCGGCGCCCACCTCTCCCTGAACAACTCCAGGGTGTTGGTGGACACCGCGTGCTCCTTCTCTAAGGACACCCGGGCCCTAACGGAACCGCGGAAGAGGGGCCGGCAGTCGGCCCTAACGACCCCCTCCCCGGCCCGCTGCCTCGATCTATTGATGGCCAGTTTGGCCAGGCCCAGGAGCAGACCCACGAGGAAGTCTTCAGACCTGCCCTCCCTCCTCCGTACCGGGTGCCCGAAGATCAGGAGCGTGGGACTGAAGTGCAACCAAAAGCAGAGGAGGAGGTTTTTGAGAAAATCAAAAAGTGAGTGCAAACGCCCACACCCAGTATACACTTGGTCCACGGACTCCACAGCGCCACAGAACAAGCAGTTGGGCTGGGAGTCCGTGAACCAGCGCAAGTTGCGGTTGCAGGGGGCCGTTGCGTGCAGCACCCTCCACCCCAGATCCCCGAGAAAAAGGGGGCTCGAATCTTTTTTTTGATATTTTATTAAACAAATTACAAAAGCAGTTTACAACAAACATTTACAGCTGCATACAAGAGACGGCAATTTTACAAGGGAGAGGAGCAGCAAAGCCAGGCCCCAAACCCTACCATTCAAATAGTTTACAGGGACATGAGGCCAATCTTTTTTTTTAATTCAATTTCCACCACCAGGAAGAGACACTCATGTTTTTTTTTATATAATTTAACCCCCACACTACCACCGAAGTGCGGTAGTGCTTATTTTTTTCCCCAGCACCCATGGTGTATGTGTGCAGGTGTGAGACACAGTGAAAGACACAAAGTGCACGAATCTTTATTCAAGTTCCACCACCAGGAAGATAGGAAAACACCCGGGTGGCCAGTGACAAACACTGCCCTTCACATCAAAGGGCAGTGCTGTGTGATCAAAACAGTGAAGGGGAGGGTAGGGAAGGCCAATCTTTTTTTTTTAGGGACTAAATCAAAATAAACACTCCTGTTTCTTTTTTTTCTCTTTTTTTTTATTTTTCTTTTTTATTTCTTTGTTATTGCTTATTTTTTCCCCAGCACCCATGGTGT
>NW_025134232.1:0-1170 GCF_004010195.1 Chiloscyllium plagiosum
GGAACACAGTGATGTGACAGTGTTGGAACACAGCGATGGGACTGTGTTGGAACACTGTAATGGGACAGTGTTGGAACTCTGTGATGGGACTGTGTTGGAACACAGTGATGGGACTGTGTTGGAACACTGTGATGGGACTGTTTTGGAACACAGTGATGGGACAGTGTTGGAACACAGTGATGGGACTGTGTTGGAACACTGTAATGGGACAGTGTTGGAACACTGTATTGGGACTGTGTTGGAACACAGTGATGAGACTGTGTTGCAACACAGTGATGAGACTGTGTTGGAACACTGTGATGGGATTGTGTTGAAAAACTGTCAAGGGACTGTGTTGGAACACAGTGATGGGACTGTGTTGGAACACAGTGATTGGACTGTGTTGGAACACTGTGATGGGACTGTGTTAGAACACAGTGGTGGGACTGTGTTAGAACACTGTGATGGGACTGTGTTGGACCACAGTGATGGGACTGTGTTTGAACACTGTGATGGGACTGTAGTGGAACACTGTGATATGACTGTTTTGGAACACAGTGATGGGACTGTGTTGGAACACTGTGATGGGACTGTGTTGGAACACAGTGATGGGACTGTGTTGGAACACTGTGTTGCAACACTGTGATGGGACTGTGTTGGAACACAGTGATGGGATTGTGTTGGAACACTGTGATGGGACTGTGTTTGAACACTGTGATGGGACTGTGTTGCAACAGAGTGATGGAACTGTGTTGGAACACTGTGATGGGACTGTGTTGCAAAACAGTGATGGGACTGTGTTGGAACACTGTGGTAGGACTGTGTTGGATCATTGTGATGGGACTGTGTTGGAACACAGTGATGTGACTGTGTTGAAACACTGTGATGGGACTGTGTTGGAACACTGTGATGGGACTGTATTGGAACACAGTGATGTGACTGTGTTGGAACACTGTGATGGGACTGTGTTGGAACACTGTGATGGAACTGTGTTAGACACAGTGGTGGGACTGTGTTGGAACACTGTGGTGGGACTGTGTTGGTAAACTGTGACGGGACTGTGTTGGAACACTGTGATGGGACTGAATTGGAACACAGTGATGGGACTGTGTTGGAAGACTGTCAAGGGTGTGTGTTGGAACACTGTGATCAGACTTCGTTGGAACACTGTGATGGGACTGTGTTGGAACA
>NW_025134233.1:0-1170 GCF_004010195.1 Chiloscyllium plagiosum
AATCTCAGCTACACCATACATATTAATTCTGCACACATAATTAACATTGCAATAAGTCAAATCTTATCTAAACTTTTTCCTTTAAATCTACGATAACACATCTGCTATCACACTTTAGGACCCACAGCATGTACATTTTGTAAGAATGAAGTCGGTAAAATAAGACTCCAATGAAATGCTATCATATTCTGTTCTTTAAATATTCAAAAAAATGCGAGAGGTTTGTCGTTGTCCACGATCATCTCTGACAATTTGTTTATCATATAAATAGTAAAATATTGTCACTCTAGTGCGAAACTTAATCATTCTTTTTCAATAATGGAGATGTTGCATTTTTTTTTCTGGTGGATATTGAGTTTTTTCGGCAAGTAGCTAATTGGCCATTCAATTCCATAATCATCGTACTGTATCAATACATCTCTGACCCCTATATCCCGAGCATCAAATGGAATTTTCAAAGGTTTTCAAAATATTTGGTTCAGCTAAAACAGGTGCGGTGATTAACCCTGCTTTAAATTTCTCAAATGCCTCCTGGCATTGTTCTGTCCAGCACAATTCTGTGTTCTTCTTTAATAAATCCAGCAGTGGTGCCAATACACTGCTGAAGTCTGCAACAAACTTTGGATAGAATTCACTCTTTCTTCGAGGATGTTCGTGGAAATTTCCCAAAGCCCTTCGTCTTTGTGTTCCATGGGGGGCAACGTTCCATGGCCAATGTAATGTCCCAAGAATGTCACCTCTGCTTTTGAGAATTTTGTTTACTTTAAGTTTATTACCAAGTTTGCTTCTTGTAATCATTCAACATGGTCTGCCAGCTGTAATATGGAGCTTTCAATCACTTGCACTCCATCATACAGATAAACTACACAATCTGTATATCTGGCCACAACTCTGTTCTTGAGTCTTAAATGTGGCTGGAGCATTATTCATTCACATGACGTACTGTAACATATTTTTGTCATCTCCGGTATCTTTATCAGATAGTTGAACTGACTCAACACTTTTATAATTTGAAAGGAGCCACTAAACCTGGCTTTGAAGGGATTTCCTACCACTGGTGGCAATACTAACACGTCATCCCCATGGGAAATCGTCAAAGTTTCAGAGTTTGTATCTGCCACCTGCTTCATTCCATGGTGTGTCCTCTTCAGGTGCTGTTTAGCTAACTCA
>NW_025134234.1:0-1170 GCF_004010195.1 Chiloscyllium plagiosum
CCCGTGTTTCGAGGATTGGACAAAACATTTAAACAGCAGACCAAAAAAAAGAAACGTGACTATATAAGTGCAAATAACCAATCATATATAAACAGATAATGAGAGATTCTATGCAAAAAAATATCAAGGAAGAAAAGGTGAGTTTTGGCCCATCCTGGCGTGAGACTCGAGAGTTAAAAACAGAAAATATGGAAACGGCAGGTGAATTGAATTGATAGTTTGGATCAATCTTCCCTGTTAGGGATCGATAATCAATCGAAGAAAAAACCGTGAAACAGGAAATTAAGGCATTGAAGAATTGAGAAAAGTCTTAAATATTTGTTCAAATGGGGGAAAACTGGCGTGTGAGATCTGTGTTGTTTTGTTTTCTATTTTCCAAAATGCATTTCGTCAGGGATGGAACCAATTTATGAGGAGAAAGTAAATGCTACTCATTCATATGAAAAGTCAGAGAGGACGTGGCACATAACAGTGCCGTTGGCTCGACAGCAGCCGACTGCATTTTCTCACGTGCAATATATGTTTGACCAATCAATTTGAGTTCATTGCGATGGTGATAATTTCGGTGGTCATAGTGACCAAGTTGATCACGTGGCCGTGGATTTCCAGAATGCGTTTGATAAGCACATGCATGACATCATAATTACAGCCAAATTAAACACTGACGTTGTGAGTGCTCACACACTGTAGTCGATGATAATTGGCTGGGTAAAATGAGCAAATGTGGAGATTTAATTGTGTTTTTCTTTCAATGTTGCAAGATTGAAGTTGTTACAGGAATCGTGTTCTGAACTGTTAATAATTCATACAAATGAAGAGATTAACAGACCAATAATTCTTCAGTCAGGGCATTCAAAACAGAATTTGGAAATTTACGTTGCAGTTACACAGGACGTTGGTGAGTCCGCATTCGAAGGATTGCATTGAGGTTTGGTCACCTTATTACAGAAAATGTAATATTAAATTGGAAATATTGGACAGGAAACTTACAATGATGTTGCCTGAGTCAATGGTCTGAGTTACATCTACAGGGTGGAAAAGCTCGTTCTCTTTGTTTCTTGCATAGAAGACTGAAGGCAGATCGTTTTCAGGTGTATAAGATCCTGAGAGACATGGATAAGTTGAATGCACTCAGTCTTTTTTTTCCCTAAGGTTGGGGAATCGAGGACT
>NW_025134235.1:0-1170 GCF_004010195.1 Chiloscyllium plagiosum
AAACCAGAGAATCACACAGCAGTGAGTCTCACATGAATTAAAGGGAACCTTTTTGAACAAACCCTGTAGGAGAGAGTTAACTGCCACTTGTCCAGTCAAGGTTTCATCAGGAAGAGTCATCACGGCTTTGTTACAGAATGTCATGCCTAACAGATTAAATTAAATATATCTTATTGGCAAGTGATGGGGTTTTTAAACGAGGGTAGTGAAGTTGATGTTGTTTGTGTGGATTTCAACATAGCCGTTAACACGACACCAAACTGAGACTGGTAAGAGGATAAAAGTGAAAAGGGATTTAAGGTCCCCTGGCAAGTTGGATCCAAACTTAATTTGGTGGTGGTAGGAGACACAGGATGGTGATAGAAGGCTGTTTGTGTGACTGGAACTGGCATTCAATGGTGTAACACAAGGACGAATGCTGGGTCCCATATCGTTTGTGGATGTGTGTAAAGAATATAGAACAAAGTCGAGGGAAATGAGAAGCAGAGTTGTCGATGATACGAATATTAGCAAAATGGTTAATAGTGAGGAAGAAGGTCTGAGGATAGAGGAGCTCAGAGATGAATTTGTCAAATGTCAAATTCAGATAGGGGATGTTGAATTTAACCAAGAAAAACATGAGGTGATGCACATTGGGAGTAACACGTCAACTGATTACTCAATGAATGGCAGGACACGAGGAAACCCAGAGGAACAGAGAGACTTTGCATGTTGGGCCACATATCCGTGAAGGCAGCAGAACTTCGTGACAATCACAACTTTATCAGTCAAGGCAAAATTTATAAAAGCAGATAAAGTGGTGTCAGGAGTAGACAAGATTGTGAAGAAAGTACTTGGCACACTTTTTGTCATTAATCAGAAAGTCGATTATCCAAGTTGGAATGTCATGTTGTGGCGATATAGAGCATTGGTGAGATCACATTTAGAATACTGCTTGCACTGATGGTCAACTTCGACAGGAAGGATTTTGTGAAAATTGAAACTGTGCACAAATGAGTTACAAGGATGTTGTGGGGACCTGAGGGCTTTAGTTAAGCGTGGAGATGGGGTAGGCAGGGGCTTTTTCGCTGGAATGTTCCAGGCAGCACGTAACGTTCTCACGGTTTAAAAAATCTTGAGGGGCATGGATAGGCAACGGGACTAAATCGTTTGCGCAGGATGGTGAAGTTC
>NW_025134236.1:0-1170 GCF_004010195.1 Chiloscyllium plagiosum
GAGCAGCTTCCACAGTACAGAATGCAACTCCTGATTCCAGACGTCATAATGGACAGCATCTGTGAAGACTTAACAACATAGAGCTGTATCCATCATGTGACTGACGTCCATGGAGGGAGCTCAAGCCAGCCAGTGTTGTTTAATGCAATTTAGTTGTACAGAATCTGATCGTGCAAGTGAGCAGAAATTATAAAATCAGGGGATTGTTAGTCATTAGAGTTCTCTTCCGCAGAGAGAAATGGAGACTTGAGTCATTGAATATATACAACTTTGAGAGAGATGTTTTTGATTTCCAGAGGAGTTACGGGTTATGGAAACCTAGAATGAGAAGGAAGGAATCAACAATTTGGAGTAAAGTGAGATCAGTCATTGAGTGTATTGAATGAGTGAGTCAGCTTGGAGGACCAAATGTCCAAGTGCTGCTCCTGTCGCTGGATATAACTTCACAATTATATAGCTTCAACATTTCACAATGACCAGCATCAAATAGATCCCAGACGATACATCCTGGACACACCAGAGCTGCAAATTTGTTCATTCCAACTTTAGATGTGCGTTTTCCCAATGAGTGTTCGATGTTGTGTTGTTCGATGTATCTCATATTGTCCTCCCATATCATTCTCCTGTAGCTCTCCTCATCCTGAATAAAGAGATTATTATAATCAGGCTGCAGCATCTTTCTTTTATAAAATTATACAGAAGCATTAAAAATCCGTTTGTGAAACCTGAAATAACATTTTGCTGTCAGGGTCCATCCTCCCACCCAGATCTGAAAATTATTAATCAGGTTCCCCGCACCCCACTCAAAATAACGCACCCGTAGCAAAACCTGTCGAGCTGCCAGTCTGAGAGATTCATGCTGAAAGTGAATTAAGAATAAAATAGCTGAACAAGAGGATGGTTTCATCGACCATCATGAATGATGTTGACAATAGATACGTACTCTCTACTACCACCTGTCCCTGTCTGAAGTAAGGTTACGCCAGTGGCAGGCGGGGAATTCAATAAGCCACGTCCTTGTGAAGAAACTGAGGCCAATACATGGGCAATTACTGTACCTTCTTAACCTGTTGTGTGAGAGACCTGCCTTAAGCTGCCATCATAGTAAAGTCGGTGTCGGCAAAGAGACGCTTAATCTAATGGGCCGCTTGGGATGATCAGACGGCTTCC
>NW_025134237.1:0-1170 GCF_004010195.1 Chiloscyllium plagiosum
TTAAAAATGTGTTGCTGGAAATGCGCAGCAGGTCTGACAGCATCAAAGGAGCAGGAGAATCGACGTTTCGGGCATAAGAAGAAGGGTCCTGAAGAAGGGTTTATGCCTGAAACGTCGATTCTCCTGCCTCTTTGATGCTGCCTGACCTGCTACGCTTTCTCTGATTCGTATGGTGTCTCTTCATCTGCACTCTCAGTTAAGTGTGCTGTTTCTGTATCTGTACACTCAGTTCATTGTGTTACTGCTCAGTCTGTGCTCTCTGTTCAGTAAGTTATTTCTCTATCTGTGCTCATAGTTTCATGTGCTGTTTCTCTATCTGTACTGTCCGACCAGTGTGTTATTTCTCTATCTGTACTCTCAGTTCAGTGTGCTGTTTCTTTATCTGTACACTTAGTACATTGTGTTATTTCTCTGTCTGTCCTCTCAGTTCAGTGTGCTCTTTCTCTATCTGTAGTTCCAGTTCAGCGTGCTGTTTCTGTATCTGTACACTCAGTTCATTGTGAGTACAGATAGAGAAAAACTACAGACAGTGTGCTGTTTCACTGCTTGTTGTTTCTCTGTCTGGACTGTCCGATCAGTCTGTTATTTTTCTACCTGTTCTCTCAGATTAGTGTACCATTCCTGTATCTGTACTCTCAGTTCAGTGTGTTGTTTCTTTATCTGTATCAGTTCAGTGTGCAGTTTCTCTACTGTACGTCTAATAGAGTCATAGAGCTGTACAGCATGGAAACAGACCCATCAGTCCAACCTGTCCATGCCGACCCCAGATATCCCAACCCAATCGAGTCCCACCTGCCAGCACCCGGCCCATATCCTTCCAAACCCTTCTTATTTATATACACATCCAAATGCCTCTTAAATGTTGCAATTGTACCAGCCTCCACCACATCCTCTGGCAGCTCATTCCATACACGTACAACCCTCTGCATGATGTAGTTGCCCCTTAGGTCTCTTTTGTACCTTTCCCCTCTCACCCTAAACCTATGCCCTCTAGTTCTGGACTCCCCGACCCCAGGGAAAAGACTTTGTCTATTTATACTATCCATACCCCTCATCATTTTGTAAACCTCTATAAGGTCACCCCTCAGCCTCCAACGCTCCAGGGAAAACAGCCCCAACCTGCTCAACATCTCCCTTTAACTCAAATCGTCCAACCCTGGCAACATCCTT
>NW_025134238.1:0-1170 GCF_004010195.1 Chiloscyllium plagiosum
ATAGTGTTCAGGGATGTGCAGGTAAGGGTGGATTGGCCATGCTGAGTTACCCATAGTGCACAGTGATGTGTAGGTACGGGTGGATTGGCTAAGGGAAATTACCCATACTGCACAGGGATGTGCAGGTTAGGGTGGATTGGCTATACTAAATTTCCCATAGTGTTCAGGGATGTGCAGGTTAGGGTGGATGGGCCATGCTAAATTATCCATAGAGATCAGGGATGTGCAGGTTAGGGTGGATTGGCTGTGCTAAATTGCCCCATAGTGTTCAGGGATGTGTAGGTTAGGGTGGATTGGCCGTGCTAAATTACCCATAGTGCTCAGGGAGGTGCAGGTTAGGGGGGATTGGTCATGATAAATTACCCCATAATGTTCAGGGATGTGTAGGTTAGGGTGGATTGGCCATGTTACGTTACCCATAGTGCCCATGGATGTGTAGGTTATGATGGATTGACCATGCTAAATTACTCCATAGTGCTCAGGGGATGTTTGGTTAGGGTGGAGTGGCCATGCTAAATTACCCGATAGTGTTCAGGGATGTGTAGGTTAGGGTGGAGTGGCCATGCTAAATTACCCGATAGTGTTCAGGGATGTGCAGGTTAGGGTGGATTGGCCTAGCTAAGATACCTATATTGCACAGTGATGTGTAGATTAGGGTGGATTGGCCAGGCTAAATTACCCATAGTGTTCAGAGATGTGCAGGTTAGAGTGGATTGGCAAAGCTAAATTACCCATAGTGGCCATGGATGTGCAGGTTAGGGTGGATTGGCCATGCTAAATTACCCATAGTGATCACGGATGTGTAGGTTAGGGTGGATTGGCCATGCTAAATTACCCATAGTGCTCAGAGATGTGCAGGTTAGGGTGGATTGGCCATGCTACATTACCCATAATGCTCAGGGATGTTTACGTTAGGGTGGGTTGACCATGCTAAATTACTCCATAGTGTTCAGGGGATGTGTAGGTTAGGGTGGATTGGCCATGCTAAATTACCCCATAATGTTCAGAGATGTGCAGGTTGGGGTGGATGGTCCATGGTAAATTATCCATAGAGTTCAGGGATGTGCAGGTTCGGGTGGATTGGCCAAGCTAAATTACCCCATAATGTTCAGGGATGTGCAGGTAAGGGTGGATTATCCATGCCTAATTACCCATGGTGTTCAGGGACGT
>NW_025134239.1:0-1170 GCF_004010195.1 Chiloscyllium plagiosum
AGTGTATGACTGTATGAGTGTATGAGTGTATGAGTGTATGAGTGTATGACCCTGAGTGTATGAGTGTATGACCCTGAGTGTATGAGTGTATGACTGTATGAGTGTATGAGTGTATGACTGTATGACTGTATGAGTGTATGAGTGTATGAGTGTATGAGTGTATATCATTCAAATGGACACCAGCCACCAAAGCAAACGACAATATTTGAGTTCAGAAGGAGCTTGGATGTTTAATTGAGAAACATAAACCTGCAGGGATAGAGCTGGCATTGCTCTACAGAGAGCTAGCATGGATTGACGGGACAAATGGCCTCTCTCTGGACCATGTGGATGAAGAGTTAGACATGGGGCATGACCAGGCTATTGTGATTGATGAGCCCACCCTTTTTCCACACTGTCTCCCATCTCAGTGGAACCACGGCAGGGGGCTCACACATGACAGTGAGGCCTGCAGATGCAGGAAACCAGAGTCACTCAATGTGGTGCTGGGGAAGCACAGCAGGTCAGGCAGCATCCGAGGAGCAGGTGAGTCAACGTTTTGGGGCCAAAACCCTTCCGCTGACAATCCTGCTCCTCAGATGGTGTCGTAGCTGCTGTATTTAACTCAGGGTTCATCCAGAATGCTGCAGAGACTGGAAATCTGAAACAAAAATAATTACTGACTCCGGTGCACTGGCTACCGGAGAAACTCAGTGGGTCTGGCGTCGTCCATGGAGAGGGAAACAAAGTTAGCATCAGAACCCCATGGGCATTTCTCCCAGGTTCTGTACAACCAGCTATTTCCTGCACAGCTTCCAGGGAGGCAAGGTGGACGGTCATTCCTGGGAAACGTTCAGTGCAATGTCCCCGACGTTACAGCCCGATTGGAACCTGTGACCTGCTGGTAACATTACTGCCTCAGCGGGAAATTAACCTGCAAACGCTGGCATCCAAAGCAGACAGGCAGGAGGCTGGAGGAACACAGCAAGGCAGGCAGCACCAGGAGGGACAGGCAGGTGGCTGGAGGAACACAGCAAGGGGCTGGGGGATCACAGCAAGCCAGGCAGCATCAGGAGGGACAGGCAGGAGGCTGGGGGAACACAGTGAGGCAGGCAGCATCAGGAGGGACAGACAGGAAGCTGGGGGAACACAGCAAGCCAGGCAGCACCAGGAGGGACAGGCAGGTGGCTG
>NW_025134240.1:0-1170 GCF_004010195.1 Chiloscyllium plagiosum
AACATATAGAATGACTTACTAGGAACACCAACTCCAATGAGGATGGGATAGTAACCATTTTGAATAACCATCAGTCCACCATAGAACCACAATGTTAATGAGATCCAAGGTTGAGAAAACAACTCAGACCTTTGAGTTTAGAAGCTGAGCAGGCATGCTGAGATCGTGCAGGACATTGATAAAGCCTCTTCTGTAGTTCTGTGTGCAGTTCTGTTATAGGAAGGAGATTGTTAAGCTGAAGAAGTTTCAGAAGAGATGTACCAGGATGTAACCAGTAACACATCATCTTCTGCCTCGGGAGCCAACAAACACGCGGCATGATTGGAGTCACATTTACACTTTCTAGAGGTTTATAAAATTATGAAGGGCATGGATAGGGTGAGTGGTCAAGGTTCCTTCCCCCCAAGGTAGGAAAGTCTAAAACTAGAAGGCATAGGTTTAAGGTGGAAAGAGAAATATTTGAAAGACAATGAAGAACGACGTTTTTTTCCTGCAGAGGATGGTGCTTCTATGGAATAAACTGCCAGAGAAACTGGTGGATGCTGGAACAATTACAGCATTTAAAAGGCAACTGGATGGCTTTATGATTAGTGGGACATGGGCCAAATGCTGGCAAATGGGAGTGGATTAATTTAGAATAATCGGATGGCATGAACAAGTTGAAGGGTCTGTTTCCCTGTTGTACATCTCTATGAATCATTGATTTAATTAATGAAGGTCTCTTTGTAATCTTCAGCTGTTCACCATTCTACAAACACTGTCCACTGTACACCAAAACTTGATGTCATCCGCAAATTTGCGAAATATACCTTATGTAACTCTTATCTAAATCATTTATATAAATGACAAAGAAAAGTGGATCCAACAATTTTGCCTCTGGATCATCGCTGCCCACAGGCTTCCATTTCAAAAAAACAACCATCCACCACCAGCCTGTCTCCTGCCATTCAACAGATATACACAGAAACGCACACGCAATCACACACACATACATAGACACTGACGCAACCATGTCTTTATGACAAAGGTTAGATTAAAACAACGAACGAGAGTTACAGTGAAAAGGTGGGAATGATGTGTTGAGAAACACATCCGACAGGATCAAATAGCAAAGTAGACTTGATGGGCCAAATGGCATAATTCCAATTTCTTATGCTCTGTAGCCTTAAG
>NW_025134241.1:0-1170 GCF_004010195.1 Chiloscyllium plagiosum
ACACTCCCTTCAGAATCTAACACAGCACTGAAAAACTCCCTTCAGAATCTAACAGCACTGAATCACTCCCTTCAGAATCTAATACAGCACTGAAACACTCCCTTCACAATCTAACACAGCAGAGAAACACTCCCTTCAGAATCTAACACAGCCCAGAAACACTCCCTTCAGAATCTAACACAGCCTTGAAACACTCCCTTCACAATCTAACACAGCCCTGCAACACTGCCTTCAGAATCTAACACAGCACTGAAACACTCCCGTCACAATCTAACACAGCAGAGAAACACTCCCTTCAGAATCTAACAGAGCCCAGAAACACTCCCTTCAGAATCTAACACAGCCCTGAAACACTCCCTTCAGAATCTAACACAGCACTGAAACACTGCCTTCAGAATCTAACACAGCACTGAAACACTCCCTTCAGATTCTAACACAGCACTGAAACACTCCCTTCAGAATCGAACACTGCACTGAAACAATCACTTCAGAATCTAACACAGCACTGAAACAATCACTTCAGAATCTTCCCGCCTCAGGCGACTGACTGTGTGGAGTTTGAACATTCTCCCCGTGTCTGCGTGGGTTTCCTCCGGGTGCTTCCGTTTCCTCCCACAGTCCAAAGATGTGCAGGTCAGGTGAATTGGCCATGTTAAATTGTCCGTAGTGTTAGGTAAGGGGTAAATGTAGGGGTATGGGTGGGTTGCGCTTCGGCGGGTCGGTGTGGACATGTTGGGCCGAAGGGCCTGTTTCCACACTGTAAAGTAATCTAATCTAAAGTAATCTAATCTAATCTAACACAGCACTGAAACACTCCCTTCAGAATCGAACACAGCACTGAAACACTCCCTTCAGAATCTAACACAGCACTGAAAAACTCCCTTCAGAATCTAAGACAGCACTGAAACAATCACTTCAGAATCTAACACAGCACAGACACACTCCCTTCAGAAACTAACACAGCACTGAAACACTCCCTTCAGAATCTAACAGCACTGAATCACTCCCTTCTGAATCTAATACAACAGAGAAACACTCCCTTCAGAATCTCACACAGCCCAGAAACACTCCCTTCAGAATCTAACACAGCCCAGAAACACTCCCTTCACAATCTAACACAGCCCTGAAAGACTCCCTTAGGAATCAACACAGCACTGAAACAATCACTTC
>NW_025134242.1:0-1170 GCF_004010195.1 Chiloscyllium plagiosum
GCATCTTTATTTTCGAAAAGACAAACCAGTGTTTGCCATGGAGGTCAGCAGCTCGTGGAAATTGTCAATTGTTTCAGAATTAAGATATTGTGGTTCATGTTGGGGTTGTGGACAACGTGACGGTCAGTTCAGGATCACACATCAACTACGCATTAATGTGGTGAGAGTTTATTTAACACCTGGACCTCTCTCTAGCTCTCTCAATCGACATGGATAGTAGTTGTGGGTTAGGTGTAGCGTCCTCAGATGCAGTTAAATACCAAGAATCATGCATCCCTAGTGAAATATAAGTTACGGAAATTATCAGTGACTGCTTGGAACACCATGAATGATTGTGCATCAATCTCAAAGTTAAATGCAATCACCTCTTACTCCATCACTGCGCTCCAGATTAATATGCGTATTCACTGAATTCTCAGAGTACAACCATCACAATGATTAATTTGCTGACTCTCTTTTGCACTCTGTCTGTGGTAAGGAGATCATTCCATATAAAAGGAGAGAATATCTGTCCACAATATCCCAAATACTGCCACAACAGGATTCTCAGACATGGTCACAACAGTTCTTTTCCCTCACTCAGCCGTCTACGTTTCTTTCCTGTTGTGTAAAAAAACAATTCGTTCTCTGTGCCCTACGGTTGACATGGAATTTAAATAGTCTTTACATCTGAATAAAGCCAGCACCAGCGGTGCCTATGGGGAAAGACATCACTTTCGGGGAGACACTCAGTCAGAAAGAATAGGGAACTGCCACATACTTTGAAAAGGGAACTGCCACATACTTTAATCAAAGTGAGTTGTCAGAATATGGGAAACAGACAGAGGAAGGGAGCTAACTTACCTTTCGTTCTCTTTCATGTGATGGGTGCAACCCAGCAGTTTATGCATATTTTGAACTGAGTGGCTGGTGCTGCTGTTCCATAGGACAATATCGAGTAAAAACGTATTGCTGTGGTTTGCAGTCACACCGAGAACTGAGCAAGGAAGGATGACATATTACCTTCACCAAATGAAACGAGGCAGCAGATTGGCTTTTTATAGCAAATTATCATGGTTTCTTTTTAATTTCATCAATTTTCTTCATGAGATATCAACAGATTATTATTCTGTGCCTCCAGATTACGGGTCAAGGATTTGAACACTATACATTGTCATCCCATCTGAGAGA
>NW_025134243.1:0-1170 GCF_004010195.1 Chiloscyllium plagiosum
TCGCCCCTCCTCTCTCTTTCGCCCACTCTCCCTTTCACCCTCTTTCTCCCGCCTCCCTTCTCAAATCCCAGCCCCTTTGTAACTCTCTCGCCCCCTTTTTGCTCTTCACACTCTTTTCCTCTTTCGCGCCCCCTCGTTCTCTTGCTCGCCACTCCACTCTATCGATCCACTCTTCCTCCCTCAATATCCCATCGATCTCTCTCACCCTCCCTCTCTCACTGCCTCGCTTTCACTCTCGCACTCCTCTCTCTCTCACCATTTGCTCTCACATCCTCTCGCCACCCATTCCTCTCTTTCCGGCTCTGTCGTCTCCCACTCTCACGCTCGAAATGCCACTCTATCGTCCCCTCTCAATCCCTCTCTCTCGACTCACCACGCCGTCTCTCTCCCCACTCTCGCACTCTGTCTCTCGTTCCTGCTCTATTCTCTCTTGCCCTCTATCTCTCTCGGCTCCTCTCTCTCTCGCAATGTCTTTCTATCTCACACCCACACTATCTCTTACTCTCTCGTGCCCTCTCTCTTTCTCGTTCCACTATTTCTCGCTCCCTCTCTGTCTCTTCCGCTCTCTTACTCTCGTCACCTCTCTATACGTCGCCCTTCTCTCTCTCAATCTCTTGCCCTCGCAGCCTCTGTCTCTCTCTCTCTCTCGCACCTCTCTGCCTCACACCCCATGTCCATCTCACCCACTTTCTCTCACTCTCCCGCTCTCTCTTTCGCACTCACTTTCTCTGTCTCAATTGCTCACGCTCGCACTCTCATTCTCTCGCCACTCTCTTGCACCCTTTCAGGTTCACAGTCCATCTCGCTCTCCTCCCTCGACCTCCCTCTTGCAACATGTCTCTCTTTTTCTCTCGCTGTAACTCTCTATCTAGCCTCTCCTCTCTCCCACCACTCACATGCCACCCTCTCTTTCTCTCTCATTGCCCTCCCTCTCACTCACAAACCCTCTCCACTCGTCGCTGTTGGCAACTCTACGGCTCTCACTCCTACTGTGTCTGTCACGCCTTTTCTCGCTCTATATCTCGCGAGCCTCACACATTTCTTTCTCTCTCCCCTCTCTGTCCCTCTCGACCACTGTCTCTCCCTCTCTGTCTCACTTTCTCTCTGTCACTCGCACCCTCTCTCTCGCCCCCTTTATCTCACACTCTCTCTTGCCCCTTTCTCTCTCCA
>NW_025134244.1:0-1170 GCF_004010195.1 Chiloscyllium plagiosum
GGCGGAAGATGAGGCGTTCTTCCTCCAGGCGTCGGGGCTGGGTGAGGGAGCGGCGGTGAAGGAGGCCCAGGACCTGCATGTCCTCGGCAGAGTGGGAGGGGGAGTTGAAATGTTGGGCCAGAGAGCGGTGGCGTTGATTGGTGCGGGTGTCCCAGAGTTGTTCCCTAAAGCGCTCCGTGAGGAGGCGTCCAGTCTCCCCAATGTAGAGGAGACTGCATCGGGAGCAACGGATACAATAAATGACATTAGTGGATGTGCAGGTAAAACTTTGATGGATGTGGAAGGCTCCTTTGGGGCCTTGGATGGAGGTGAGGGAGGAGGTGTGGGCACAGGTTTTGCAATTCCTGTGGTGGCAGTGGAGGTTGCCAGGAAGGGAGGGTGGGTTGTTGGGGGGCGTGGACCTGACCAGGTAGTCACGGAGGGAACGGTCTTTGCGGAAAGTGGAAATGGGTTGAGAGGAAATATATCCCTGGTGGTGGGGTCCGCCACAGCTACCTGGATTACACCTCTTCCCACCCTACCTCCTGCAAAAATGCCATCCCATATTCCCAATTCCTCCACCTCCGCCATATCTGCTTCCAGGAGGACCAGTTACACCACTGAACACCCCAGATGGCCTCCTTCTTTAGAGATCGCAATTTCCCTTCCCACGTGGTTAAAGATGCCCTCCAACGCATCTCATTCACATCCCGCACCTCCGCCCTCAAACCTTACCCCTCCAACCGTAACAAGGACAGAACCCCCCCTGGTGCTCACCTTCCACCCTACCAACCTTCGCATAAACCACATCATCCACCACCTCCAAACGGACCCCACCACCAGGGATATATTTCCCTCCACACCCATTTCCGTGTACTTGGCGTTAGTGCATTCACTTCCCTCATCCAAGTCATTCATATATTGTAAATACTTGTGACCCCAGCATTGATCCCTGTGCTACTCCACAGTTACCGTGAAGTTTTGGATGACAGCTACCAGAAGCTATCATCCAGAATTGGATACGTGAGGAGCAGCTGTGAGACAGAACAGAGTGGGCTGGAGGCCTGGATACGTGAGGAGCAGCTGTGAGGCAGAACAGAGTGGGCTGGAGGCCTGGATCAGTGCGGAGCAGCTGTGAGGCAGAACAGAGTGGGCTGGAGGCCTGGATACGTGAGGAGTAGCTGTGAGGCA
>NW_025134245.1:0-1170 GCF_004010195.1 Chiloscyllium plagiosum
AGTGTCTCTGGTTCCCAATTCAAGAAGTCCATCCATAGCGGTTTCATGTTTGTACCTCCGTGCTGAGGAGTTGAAGAGTGAAGAAAAGTAACTCACCTCCTCCATCTCTGGGGTAATTAGGGACTGAAAATGAATCGTGTCACATTGAAATATATCTACATGCGAATTAATCTCTGTCTTTTATTGGGAACCACCTCTTTCATTGTAACCATCAGGAAAGATCATTTCGTTCGCCAGAAAAAGAAATGAATATGTCACTAACCTTTGTTTGCTTCAGGTCCGAGAATACTCAGATCAATAGCTCCCTTACTTACTTCTGCTGGTCATGTTCGCAAAGAGATATGGCAAATTGCCAAGTGTGATTTTCCTTTCAATAAATAATTTTGACTCAGTTTGCCTGCAAATATCTTTTCCTACCTTTGTGCTTTTCTTCTTTTACATTGGTGTCTCGCAGCTTACAAATGACAGCAAAGGTATGAAAGGAGATGGAAGCATTTCGCTCATCAAGTCAACGGTAGCTTTCAATGAGATCACGGCTGATTAGGTCAATGATCAACGCACCTGAGCCGTCTGTAGTCATGGCCGAGTGGTTAAGGCGATGGATTAGAAATCCATTGGGGTTTCCCCACGTAGGTTCGAATCCTGCTGACTACGTTATGAACGCTTTCCTGCTGGTACAATTTTCGCACAAAGTTCAGAAAAACTATTTTGTGAACCAGGCCCGTAATTTGATTAGACTTGGGAAACTCGAGTTCTACATCAGAAATGTTCCATATTTAAAACATTATCTCTGTTTCTCTTTCCAGATACACTGCTCGACACATCGGGTTTTGCAGCTGTTATTGAACATCCTGAGCAGAAGTGCTGCTTTTCATTAGATTCCTTTCAACCCTGTCCACTGTTCTCTGACTCGGGTCAGTGGCAACACTCCCTCCTGCTCGTCAAAGTGCTCATTTCCCACCGCTCCCTCTCCCATCATTAGAAACAACCGCAGGAAATTGCCACTTAACCATCTTTGTTCCAAAGTGAAACTCATCAGCCTCGGGAATCTCTCCACCAAACGGGACTTCTCATCCATGGTGCAAGCCAGAGGATTGTGAAGAGATACTGTGAAAATATTGTCAGTTGGCAGTTGAAAAAAATGTTTAGGAAGCAAACCATATAATTTAG
>NW_025134246.1:0-1170 GCF_004010195.1 Chiloscyllium plagiosum
ACCTAAGGGACAATCTGTGCATGGAGCCAGAGGTAGCAGGTGAGGTCTTCAATGGATAATTCCAATCTGTATTCACAAAGGTTTTATAGCTGTGGATTTGAATTGTGATGCTGAGGTTCTCGAACATGCTAAGATCAATAAGGAGGCGGTATTAAATATTTTCACAGGCATAAAGGTGGAGAAATACCCAAACCCAAGAAATATATCCCAGGCTGCTATGGGAGATAAAGGAGGAGATTGCTGGAGTCTTAGTGGATATATTTAATACTTTGCTGGCCACAGGCGAAGTGCGGAATGACTGGAGGATCGCTAATGTGGTTCCTTTGTTCAAGAAGGGCAGCAGGGATAGGTCAGGTAATCATATAGATTGCACAGATAGTCTGGCAGCAGTGGGAGGGAAATTTCTGGAAACAATTCTGAGGATGAATCAACACTTCAAAAGGCAGGGATCAACTCGGCTGAGTCGTCACAGATTTGGCAGAGGAAGATGCTGTCTGTGGAATTCAGTTGCGTTTTTTTTTAATGGTCTATCAAAATGTTGATGAGGGCAGTGCAGATGATGTGGTTTACATGGAATTCATTAAGGTCTTTGACAAGATCTCACATGGAAGGTTTGCCCAAAAGGGAAGAGCCACTGGGATTCAAGGCAAGTTGATAAATTGAATACACAATTGGTGGATAAACCTTTTCGTGTTTGATTTCCTTTCACAAGCGGATGTACCACAGAATTCTGTGCAAAAACCATTGCTGGTTATTCTGTCGAATAATGACTTAGATGTGCAAGCAGAAGGAATCATGAGTAGGTTTGCAGATGGCATGAAAGGTTGTCCACAGTGAGAAGGATGGTCTCTAGCTACAGTCTGATGACGATTAGATAATAATCTGACCAGACTTTAGTTCTGATCAATGTGAGGTCATACCCTGTGGGAGTTATGATAAGCGATAAGACGTAATGAATGGTTGGTCCATGCGGATCACTGAGGAGCACAGGGACCTTAGTGGACAAGTCCCGAGACCCTGTAGTCGTCAGCTCAGGGAGACAGGTTGGGAAAGGCACCTGAACTGGGAGAAGGAGGTGGCGGGACCCATATCCTGGTGTGGCGAATTTTTAGAGCTGATTGAGAGGATATAAACTAATCTGGCAGGGTGTTGGACCTTAAACAGACGTAA
>NW_025134247.1:0-1170 GCF_004010195.1 Chiloscyllium plagiosum
TCCCCTCTCTAAAGGATCCACATCAGAACTGTACGTGTTTTTCACTGCAGCATAGGAAATTGAGGGGTGACCTTGTTGAGGTTTATAAAATCATGACAGTGATTGATAAGGTGAATGAGTAGGGTCTTTTCCCTAGTGTGGGGGAGTTCAGACTCAGGGCCATGTTTGTAAGGTTAGAGGAAAAAGATTTAAAGATTGAGGAGCAACTCTTTTTTCCCCCAGAGTGGTTTGTGATGGAATAAACTTCCAGATGAAGTAATGTATGTGGGCACAGTTACAATGTTTAAAAGATGCCAGCTCTTGAGCCAGTCGTTTGTTTTTCTTCATTCTGTGCTACTGAATGCCCAAATTTCTGTGACATGCATTTCCGGAGGACTAACATGGCAAGGGAATACATGTTAAATAGGAGGACCCTGGCAAGCACAGAAGATTAGACGGATCCTGGTTTGTGTGAACAGCCATCCGTGAAGGCGGCAGGATAGGCAGGTAAGGGAATTAAGAAAGGTCAAAGCTACTGAATACATGAGCAGGGAGGTGTCATGTTGGAGCTTTACAGGATTTTGGTGAGACTACAGCTGGAATACTGTGTGCAGTTCTGGTCACCACATTATAGGAAGGATGTGATTGTACTGGAGGGGGGGCAAAGGAGATCCACCAGGATGTTGCATTAGATTGAGCATTGCCTAAACCTGCAGGAGTATTCTGCTGTGTATGTGTGTGGCTATGGTAACCCACACCGCCTGCACATCCCTGGACATTATGGGCAATTCAGCATGGCCAATCCACCGAACTTGAACATCTTTGAACTCAGAGCACCCGAAGGTAACCCAAGCAGACAACATGCAAAACTCCACACAGCCACCCAAGGCTGGAATCAAACTCTGGTCCCCTGGCACTGTGCTCCAGCAATGCTAACCTCTGAGCCACTCTCGGCCAGGGGCATTATTTTTTTTATTCATATCAACTTGCTGTGCTCAGATTCACAGCTTTATTATGAACGGTCAAATCAGCATAATTCCAATTTCGCATCAGAGAGAGAGAGAGAGAGATGACGAGTGGTGAAGTTTGATTTAATTTGACTTACTATTGTCACTTTTTTTCAAATAAATTCATGGGATAGGGGCACCGTTAGCCAGGCCAGTGTTTATTGGCCATCCCGAATAGCCCAGA
>NW_025134248.1:0-1170 GCF_004010195.1 Chiloscyllium plagiosum
TTCCCTAATTCCATGAACAAATTTAAAAAAAAAAAACATCAAAAAGGAATTGATGAGATGGTAAACTTTGCATGATTAGCAAATATAGTCAAGGTCTGTACCCAATGAAAACAAAGGCGCTCAAATGATGAAAACTGCTGGTAGACCAGAGGTTTGGGACTATATTTTTAGAGCCCACAAGCTGAAAGACGTAAAGCGAATAAAGTTGGGGACAATTGATTTAGGAAGGTCAATTGTTGCAAAGTATAAACAAAAACAGCACGAAGCTGCATGTGGAAAAAAAAATAATTAAAAAAGAGCTAAAACCGTTTTTGGAACAATTGGAAGATGACATCGGGAGATTCCACACAGGAAAAACGGAAACTCTCAAATAACTCAAACAACTAATTTATATTAGTTGTGACACTTTTTCGACAGAGAATATCCCAAAGGATCGCAGGCCTTATCTTCAGGACAACCCCTTTGATAAAGGAAATGATTACGGATAAACTATCCACCAAAACCTGGCATTTGTTGAAATATCACTACAGTCCAAGGGGATTTCAGTGGATTCAAAGGTCTTACTGTGGGATTTCAGTGGATTCAAAGGTCTTACTGTGATGCCTGTCTTCAAGGAGGGAGGAATGCAGAAAACAGGAAAATAAAGGCCAGATAGCCTTATGTCTATTATTAGGAAACTGCTCATGTCCATTATAGTGTGATTTACAATAATTTAATGGCATCAAAGAGACTCAATAGAGGTATCTGAAAAGGAGAAGCAGTGATAATAAAAGTGAACCCTTAGATTATGTAATTAGATTTGTAAGCATTTTGTAAAGTACCATCTAAAGCATATATTGCACACGGTAGGAACTTGTGGGTTATTGTTCAGAGATTGAACATTTGTGAAGACACAAAGGAGTGAGTCTTGATGAACATGTCTGTGTGGGTTCAGAGATACATAATAAGTGGAGTGCCACAAATGTCAGCCCTTGGACTCCCAGTTGCTGACTCTCTGTATTAAAGTTGTTTTTTGTTGGGGGACGGGAGGTGTAGAATACAATCAATGCATATTTGATGATGGTAAAGATAGGTTGGAGTGCATGGTGTGATCAGGAGGAAAAAAAACTGCACTGTGTAATTGGAAGATAGAGTTCCTTTTAATAAAGTGTGTGGTCAAGCACTTCAGAA
>NW_025134249.1:0-1170 GCF_004010195.1 Chiloscyllium plagiosum
TGTGGCAGTGACAATAGCAGGAACAGGTCCTGTAGCAGCAGCAATAGCAGGAACAGGGTCCTGTGGCAGTGACAACAGCAGGAACAGGGTCCTATGGCAGCAGCAATGCTGGAACAGGGTCCTGTGGCAGTGACAATAGCAGGAACAGGGTCCTGTGGCAGCGACAATAGCAGGAACAGGGTGCTGTGGCAGTGACAATAGCAGGGACAGGGTCCTATGGCAGCGTAAATATCAGGAAAATGGTCCTGTGGTAGTGACAATAGCAGGAACAGGGTCCTCTGGCAGAAGCAATAGCAGGAATAGGGCCCTTTTGGCAGTGACAATAGCAGGAACAGGGTCCTGTGGCAGTGACAATAACAGGATCAGGGTCCTGTAGCAGCGACAATATCAGGAACAGGGTCCTTTTGGCAGTGACAATAACAGGAACAGGGTCCTGTTGCAGTGACAATTGCAGGATCAGAGTCCTATGGCAGCGACAATATCAGGAACAGGGTCCTTTTGGCAGTGACAATAGCAGGAACAGGGTCCTGTGGCAGTGACAATATCATGAACAGGGTCCTGTGTCAGTGACAATAGCAGGAACAGGGTCCTGTGGTAGTGACAATATCAGGAACAGGTTCCTGGGGCAGTGACAATAGCAGGAACAGGGTCCTGTGGCAGTGACAATATCAGGAACAGGGTCCAGTGGCAGTGACAATAGCAGGAACGGGGTCCTGTGGCAGTGACAATATCAGGAACAGGTTCCTGTGGCAGTGACAATAGCAGGAACAGGTTCCTGTGGCAGTGACAATAGCAGGAACAGGGTCCTGTGGCAGTGACAATATCAGGAACAGGGTCCAGTGGCAGTGACAACAGCAGGAACAGGTTCCTGTGGCAGCAGCAATTGCAGGAACAGGTTCCTGTGGCAGTGACAATAGCAGGAACAGGGTCCTGTGGCAGTGACAATAGCAGGAACAGGGTCCTTTTGGCAGCGACAATATCAGGAACAGGGTCCTGGGGTAGTGACAATAGCAGGAACAGGGTCCTGTGGCAGCAGCAATAGCAGGAACAGGTTCCTGTGGCAGTGACAATTGCAGGAACAGGGTCCTGTTGCAGTGACAATAGCAGGAACAGGGACCTGTGGCAGCAGCAATAGCCGGAACAGGTTCCTGTGGCAGTTACAATAGCAGG
>NW_025134250.1:0-1170 GCF_004010195.1 Chiloscyllium plagiosum
TCATTTTCTCCAAATATATTTAATGAACATGAACAGAAAAGGTTAGAATCAGCAGTTGAACAAGACCAAATTAACACTTCTTTTGCAATGTTTATAGAGAAAACCTGTTTGAGAACATACAACAAATCAGATCGAACAACATCTCTTGCGTTAGAACTCTTGGCCCTTCATAATAAAGAATAACCATGCTTTGAACAGCCAGTGTGGTGTGTAACGACTGAACTGAAATACCAGAGGATAACGATTGCATTTATTGGAGGGAATGATAACCAGATCCTTGCTGTGATAGTGGTGATTGATCTCAGGAACAATAAGATATTTACTGTGATTATTCCACTGAACTGTAATTAGATGGTGATGAAGATCTTTGTGTGGCTTTATGTGCAGTGTTTTGTTTGAACATTGATTTCAGTAACATTGAGATATTTTACAAGATTGACAATTGACTGTTAAAGATAAGTTTTAAAGGCAACATTTTTAAAAAATGTCAGTTTTATTTAGTGAAAGACATTTCTAATTATATGGAAATCCTACTGTGTGGAAACAGGCCATTTGGCCCAACAAGTCTACACTGACGTTCCAAAGAATAATCCACACAGCACCATTCTGCTCTCAGATTACTGGACATTTACCCCTGGCTAATGCACCTAACCGACACATCCCTGAACAGAACGTGCAGCTTAGCATGGCCAATTTACCTTAATCTGCACATCTTTGGATTGTGGGAGAAAACCAGAACATGCAAACTCCACACAAACATGTGGCCGAGGATGGAATCAAATCCAAGTGCATAACACTGTAAGACACGAGTGCTAACCACTGATCCTCTATTCTCAATGCCCAGCCACCATGCAAGAAGTGAAATAAATGAGAGACGTGCAAAACGAAAAGTAAAAATGCCTAACAAATCATGAATGAACAATAATTAGAAAATTAATATGATCAAAGCACAAAACAATATTCAGGTGAATTGCATTGTTTAATTACAAATTTGGGAATTAGCCAACTAATGAATAACGGGAAGTGACATTTGTTTGTTTTATTGATGAAGAAATTGACTTGCTTTTCATCTTTGCAATACTGTAGAATAGCGATTTATGTGCCTGAAATGTTTGAATTAAGCTTTTTCCAATAAAGAAAATCAGTACAATCACATTGACTTCTTCATCC
>NW_025134251.1:0-1170 GCF_004010195.1 Chiloscyllium plagiosum
CTTGAATTGTATTTGACTAAACTCTTTAGCACATCATAGATTTGATCTTGAATGAAACTGAGCTTTTCGATATGTTGCCAGAGAGAGAGAGGCAGTCACTTTAAGATCGGAAGTGTTTCAGGATTTAAGGTGCAGTAACAACTGCCAGTATACAGAATAGCTAAGAGACGGGCTCTGCCAACATTGATACATGTGATAATTTGCTGGTAAGTGGATCCCTGCATTTTGGTTGCTGTTTTGACAACAACCTGGATTTAACTAATTAAATTAAATTATGCCCAGGATACTAAAACTCAATTGAGTTCAATTTTATGTATTGACAACATCAGGACAATGCGAGGGTACGATGTTGATGGAAAATAAAACTTTGAAAATTATTCAGAGGTACTGCCATCCGAAGAAATTAACGTCGTGGTCTCAAAGAAAATCTCCGAAGGCACAACATATCAAAGTGAGCTATTCCAGTAAAAGCAGTAAGGAGTAAGAATACAACCCAGGGAGAAGACAGCAGAATGATAAGGTCAGAGGGAAGGGACAGGTCCAGAAGGGCAGCAGGAAGACAGCAGAATGGGAAGGTCAGAGGGAAGGGACAGGTTGAAAAGGCCGGCAGGAAGACAGCAGAATGGGAAGGTCTGAGAGAAGGGAGACGTTCAGAAGGCCTGCAGGAAGACAGCAGAAGAGACTGTATCGACTGTGAGAGATTATATTGATTTAATATTTAAGCATTATCTTATTGGAATAGCATTTTTATAGAGATGGGGCAGGTAGTGGTTAGATAGGTAAAGGGGGCTCGGATTAATTAATAGTTAGTTTTTGAATAGTTTTCACTGTTAGCATTCCAAAAATAAATTGTTTTTTTTCTTAAATGGTGGAAATCAGGGGTTCTTTTTCCTCACACACTTTTAGCAGATTATGAGGCGAGTTTTTCTGTTATTTCCATTTTAATTTTCACAAGGGTTTTGAACTCTGTGCCATAACAAATTAGGGGCTCTCCTGGGATTTGAAGAGATTAGGTGGATAAGGTCCAGGATTTGGACAGATTTGGGGTACAAAATGTACCCCGTACCACCCCGCTCCTCCAACACACACAGACACACATGGCCCCGCCCCCACCGCAGCACACAGACGCACACAGGCACACACCACCCCGCCACCCCCACACACAGACAC
>NW_025134252.1:0-1170 GCF_004010195.1 Chiloscyllium plagiosum
TTTGAAAGTCCAGGGGGGCCCTCAGCCACCCAAAATATTTTTCCTTGCACAGAAAGAAAGAATAGAAAATTGACTCTTCCCGTACATGTCCAGGGAGGGAAAGTTCGAAAAGCCCAAAAGGAGAGATACAGAGTCCACTTTAATTTCCGTTCCTAAAATTTCTGTCAGGGTACTTGCTACTTTAGTCCAATATCTACGGATCTTATGACAGGTCCATAGGCAATGTACAAGAGTGACCACCTCTATTTTGCATTTGAGACACATTGGAGATGCTCCTGCCTTAAATTTTGCCAGTCGAATCGGTGCTATATGGGCTCTATGAAGTATCTTCAGCTGGATAGCCTGGGTTCTGTTACAGATAGTAATTCTTCTAGCATTTGCCCAAATATCATTCCACGTTTCTATAGAGATTTCTAGTCCCTAATCCTGATCCCATGTTTTAAGCAGATTATCCATATCTCCCGATACTTCATCATGTAGTAAATGATAAATAGTACTGACGGAAGATACCCCCACTGGTCGTAGGACACTATATTCTCTATCTGATAACGTAGTCTTCTTCTGTATATAATCTCGAATTTGGAAGTATCGCAAGAGGTCTCCATTAGGTAATCCTAATTCTGACGCAGCTGTTCAAAAGACATCAGGACCTCATCCTTAAATAGGTCCCCTAGACATGAGATACCCCTGGATCTCCAGAGTTTAAAAGTGGCATCTGTAAACCCCAGTTGGAATCCCCATGCTCCCACTATCGGTGCATAGGGGGATGTTTTATGTGAATTGCCCTCATTTTGCCGCATTATTTCCAAGCCTTAATTGTGTTTAGTATTGTAGGGTTTTTACAGTGATCTGTAATGATTTTCCTCTCGTCTGAAAATAAAAGGTTAATAAGTGGGTATTTTACTTGAGAGGCCTCGATGTCCAACCAGATTGATTGTGGATCAGACAAGACCCAATCAGCTATGTAACTTAATAGGAACTTAACTGATATTTCCTAAAGTCTGGGAAGTCCAATCCTCCCCTTGTCTGTGGAAGCTGTAGCTTCTTCAGCTTAATGAGGGGCCGTCTATGATTCCAGATAAAGGAACCCAGCCAGCCATATAATTTACGCAGAGCCGTCCTTGGCAGCATCACCGAAAGCATTCTCATAGGATATAGGAGACGAGGCAG
>NW_025134253.1:0-1170 GCF_004010195.1 Chiloscyllium plagiosum
TGCTCACATAAGTGCAAAATGCCTTTGTGTTCTCCCAAATCTGTTTTTCCAAGCCTTTCTCGTGCCCGCTCATTGCTCTCCTCAGACCATTTGTGAGCTCCTTCCTCGCCTGCCTGTAATCATCCAGAGCTGAGCATGACCGTAACTTCCTCCACCTTATGTAAGCTACCTTCTTCCTTTTGACGAGAAGCTCCACAGCTATCGCAGATTACTAAGGGAAGGGAGAGAGGAAATAGCTGGGGCACTGACAAATATCTTTGTAGCATCCTTGAACACAATTGAGGTCCCGGAGGACTGGAAAGTTGTTGTTTAAGAAGGGTAGCATGAATACTCCAGTTAACTATAGACCAGTGAGCCTGTCATCAGGGGTTGGGAGCTGCTAGAGAAGATACTGAGGGATAGGGTCTATTCTCATTTGGATGAAAATGGTCTTATCAGTATAGGCAAGATGGTTATGTGCAGGGAAGATCATGTCTTACCAACTTAATAGAATTCTTTGAGGAAGTGACAAAGTTGATTGATGAGGGATTGACTGAAGATGTCATGTACGTGGACTTCAGGAAGACGTCTGATAAGTTTTCCCATGGTCAGGTTTTGGAGAAAGTGTAGTCACATGGTGTCCAGGGTGTGCTAGCTAATGGATAAAGAACTGGCTGGGCAACAGGGGTCAGAGCGTAGTAGGGGAAGGCAGTTTCTCAAAACGGAGAACTGTGACCGGTGGTGCTCCACTTAAGATATATGAATGGGCAGGGAGCAAAGGGATACAGACCGTTAGAAAATAGGCGATTGATTTAGATAGATGATCTGGATCGGCGCAGGATTGACCGCCGAATGGCATGTTCCTGTATTGGAATTTTCTTAGTTCGAACATTAACAAAGACCTATCTCATGGCTGTAGAGATCTCCCACAACCTCTTCCATCAGGCTAAAAGATACAGAAGCTTGAAAACACAGATCAACTGGTTCAGTAACGGCTTCTTCCTGGCTGTTATTAGACTGAGGAATGAACTCTCTAATCTCAGATAATGCTGATCTTGTTCATGTTGATCTCACATAGCGCATGCTCTGTGCAGCGTAACCTATATGCCTCTCAGTCATGTTTTACAGCCATCGGTCTGTATATCCTTGCTTACTATGATCTGCATGGATATCTTGGCACAGGTCAAAATA
>NW_025134254.1:0-1170 GCF_004010195.1 Chiloscyllium plagiosum
CACATTATCATGGAGAGAATGTGGGAACTCGACATTGACCAAGGCTGGACTCCAACCTTGTACGTGGTGCTGTGAAGCAGCAGTGCTACAATCATATTTTAAATCAAAACAGATTATCATTGCTTATTGTCACATTGCTGTTTGTGGAGACTAACTGCACAGAGAGACACCCTGAGGTTCAGAAAGTGGCAATATAAATTCAGTCAACTCCAGCCCAGTTAATGTGATGAACAACCACAACATCAAAACTCCAACAGTGTCGTCATATACAAGGTCCTGTGCTGGTTCTGATGGACAGTAACTCCAGAATTAGAGTCCTGCAGTGATGTGTGAACTCTACCCCACACGGAGCAGGTGGGTGACCACTTCCCTGTGACCACTCACTGGGCTCTCAGTCGTGTTGAAGACTCAGCAAATCCTTTGTCACACAGAGAGGTAAACAGCTCCTACCCAGTGTGAACCCGCTTGGGTCTCAGGGGACAGGATGAATAACTGAATCCTCTCTCACACACTGACCATATGAATGGCCTCTCCCCCGTGTGGGCTCGCTGGGATCTCAGGGGGCAGGATGAATCACTGAATCCCCCCTCACACACTGACCATCTGAATGGTCTCTCCCCTGTGTGGGCTCACTGGGGTCTCAGCAGGTGCTGCATTTGAGTGATTCTCCTCCCACGCTGAGAGCAAGTGAATGACCTTTCCCCAGAGTGAGCTCGCTGGTGTTTAAGCAGGTCACTGCGTGAATCCTTTCCCACACACAGAGCAGGTGAATGGCCTCTCCCCGATGGGAATGCACTCATGTCTCCGCAGATGGGAGATTTGAATGAATCCTTTCATACACATGGAGCAGGTGAAGGATCTAAATCCACTGTGCCATCTTTGGTGTCTCAGCAGATTGTAAGATCGAGTAAACCCTTTCCCATATGTGAGGCAGGTGAGCGGCCTCTCCGCAGTGTGACTGTGTCAGTGAGTGGACACTGGGAGGGGGAGGTAAATTCCTTCCCACAATCTCCACTTTTGCGTACCCTCGCCCTGGTCCTGTCATAATGGTGTCTTCCCAGATCACATGACCGGTTAAATATTCGACCACATGCAAAACATGGGAATGATTTGTCTGGGCTGAGAATGCTGCGTTGTCCTTCCATATTACCGATAAGGATCTGGACCTGT
>NW_025134255.1:0-1170 GCF_004010195.1 Chiloscyllium plagiosum
CATGGAGCACCAATCAACGTGGTCATGGAGTACAAATCAACATGGTCATGGAGCACCAATCAACGTGGTCACGGAGTACCAATCAACGTGGTCATGGAGCAGCAATCAACGTGGTCATGGAGCACCAATCAACGTGGTCATGGAGCACCAATCAACATGGTCATGAGCATCAATCAACGTGGTCATGGAGCACCAATCAACATGGTCATGGAGTACCAATCAACAGGGTCATGGAGTACCAATCAACATGGTCATGGAGTACCAATCAACGTGGTCATGGAGCACCAATCAACGTAGTCATGGAGCACCAATCAACGTGGTCATGCAGTACCAATCAACATGGTCATGGAGTACCAATCAACGTTGTCATGGAGTACCAAACAACATGGTCATGGAGCATGAATCAACGTGGTCATGGAGCACCAATCAACGTGGTCATGCAGTACCAATCAACATGGTCATGGAGTACCAATCAACATGGTCATGGAGCACCAATCAACGTGGTCAAGGAGCACCAATCAACATGGTCATGGAGCACCAATCAACAGGGTCATGCAGTACCAATCAACAAGGTCATACAGCACCAATCAACATGGTCATGGAGTACCAATCAACATGGTCATGGAGCACCAATCAATGTGGTCATGGAGCACCAATCAATGTGGTCATGCAGTACCAATCAACATGGTCATGGAGTACCAATCAACGTGGTCATGCAGTACCAATCAACGTGGTCATGGAGTACCAATCAATGTGGTCATGGAGCACCAATCAACATCGTCAAGGAGCACCAATCAACATCGTCATGGAGCACCAATCAACATGGTCATGGAGTACAAATCAACGTGGTCATGGAGCACCAATCAACGTGGTCATGCAGTACCAATCAACATGGTCATGGTGTACCAATCAACGTGGTCATGGAGCACCAATCAACGTGGTCATGGAGCACCAATCAACGTGGTCATGGAGCACCAATCAACGTGGTCATGGAGCACCAATCAACATGGTCATGGAGCACCAATCAACATGGTCATGGAGTACCAATCAACGTGGTCATGGAGTACCAATCAACGGGGTAATGGAGTACCAATTAACATGGTCATGGAGCACCAATCAACATGGTCATGGAGCACGAATCAACATGGTCATGGAGCACCAATCAACGTG
>NW_025134256.1:0-1170 GCF_004010195.1 Chiloscyllium plagiosum
CTGTGTCACTATCAGGCTGATGCTCTCACACTTCCTGTGTCACTATCAGGCTGATGCTCCCACACTTACTGTGTCACTATCAGCCTGACCATCTCACACTTACTGCGTCACCATCAGACAGATTGCCTCACACTTACTGTGTCACTATCAGCCTGACCATCTCCCACTTACTGTGTCACCATCAGACAGACTGCCTCACACTGTGTCACTATCAGCCTGACAGCCTCACACTTACTGTGTCACTATCAGCCTGACCATCTCACACTTACTGCGTCACCATCAGACAGACTGCCTCACACTTACTGTGTCACTATCAGCCTGATGCTCTCACACTTACTGCGTCACTATCACCCTGATGCCCTCATATATACCCTTAAAGACTTAATTTGAGTGTGGGAGTCCTCCATTTCTGTTTTGCAGCCGCAGCAGCAGTGTGAAGGGCAGGAGCTTGCACTAGGGGCCTGTCGGGAGTGGTCAGTCACTAAGTTGAGCTTTCACATTTGAAATCAGAGAGCAGAGGTTTCTGGGAAAGGAGGGACTTGTTCCATCCAGAAAGATCAGTCAGTGTTTTCGAGACCTGAGACCCTACCATTGTTGGGCCTCCCACCCAACCACCTCTTCTAACCTTAGAGACCAGGGACACATCAGCTAAGTGTCTCTTCTTTTTGACTTTCTGATAAGGGGACAAGCAGGGATGGCAGTGCTGGGAGAGCAATGTTGCTCCTGCATGATGTTTGAGGTGAGGGATGCCATTAGTGTCCCATCCCAAGTACATCTGCAGGAAGTGCACTCAGCTCTCACTCCACCAAGACCATGTTAGGGAACTGGAGCGGGAGCTGGATGATCGTCGGATCACTCGGGAGGCAGAGTATGGGATAGGTTAGAGTTGCACGGAAGTGTTACTTTTAGCCATGGAGAGAGCTGGGTGGCTGTTTGAAGGGGAAAAATCAGTCAGTGGAGGGATCCCCTGTGGTTGTTCCCCTGAAAAACATGTATAGCGGTTTGGAAACTGTTGAGGGGTATGCAGTGGGGCCCAGGTCTCTGGCACAGAGCCTGTCCCTGTTGCACAGAAGTGAAGGAGGGAGAGGAGGAGAGTGTTAGTCATTGGAGACTCAATAGTTGGAGGCTGAGATAGAAGGTTTGTTGGAAACGAAAGAGACTCACGGTTGG
>NW_025134257.1:0-1170 GCF_004010195.1 Chiloscyllium plagiosum
GAGCTGGGAGTGTGTTCTTTATCAGTGTGAGAGCGCTGTGAGTGTGTGCTTTATCAGTGACAGAGAGCTGTGAGTGTCATCTTAATCAGAGACAGAGAGCTGGGTGTATGTTATTTCGAAGTGACAGAGAGTTGGAAGTGTGCTTTTTTTATCAGTGAGAGAGAGCTTGGAGTGTGTTCTTTCACAGTGATAGAGAGATGGAAGTCTGTTTTGTCTCAGTGACAGAGCACTGTGAGTGTGTTCTTTGTCAGTGACAGGGAGCTGGGAGTGTGTTCTTTATCAGTGACAGAGAGATGGGAGTGTGTACGTTATCAGTGATGGAGAGCTGGGAGTGTGTTCTTTATCAGTGACAGAGAGCAGGGAGTGTGTTCTTTATCAGAGACAGAGAGCAGGGAGTGTGTTCTTTATAACAGACAGAGAGCTGGGAGTTTGTACTTTGTCAGTGACAGAGAGCTGGGATTGTGTGCTTTATCAGTGATGGAGAGCTGGGAGTGTCATCTCTATCAGAGACAGAGAGCTGGGTTATGTTCTTCGAAGTGACGGAGAGCTGGGAGTGTGTTCTTTATCAGTGACAGAAAGCTGGGAGTGTGTACTTTATCTGTGACAGAGAGCTGGGAGTGTGTACTTTGTCAATGACAGAGAGCTGGGAGTGTGTACTTTAACAGTGACATTGAGCTGTGAGTGTGTTCTTTATGAGTGACAGAGTGCTGGGAATGTGTACTTTGTCAGTGACAGAGAGCTGGGAGGGTGTTCTTTATAAGTGACAGAGAGCTGGGAGTGTGTTCTTTATCAGTGACAGAGAGCTTGGAGCGTGTACTTTGTCGGTGACAGAGAGCTGTGAGTGTGTTCGTTATGAGTGTCAGAGAGCTGGGAGTGTGTACTTTGTCAGTGACAGAGAGCTGGGAGTGTGTACTTTATCAGTGACTGGAAGCAGGGTGAGTGTTCTTTCTCAGTGACAGAGAGCTGGAAATGTGTTCTGTATCAGTGACAGAGAGCTGGGAGTTTGTTCTTTATCAGTGACAGGTAGCACGGTGAGTGTTATTTATCAGTGACACAGAGATGGAAATGTGTTCTTTATCAGTGACAGAGAGCTGGGAATGTGTTCTTTATCAGTGACAGAGAGCTGGGAGTGTTTTTTTTATCAGTGACAGAGAGGTGGGAGTTTGCTCT
>NW_025134258.1:0-1170 GCF_004010195.1 Chiloscyllium plagiosum
CGGTGCTGGACAGATATCTAGTCTGGGTTTATCGATCAATGCACTGCTGTGGTCTACACAGCTCCCCGTATTCCTGTGTAGCAGTTTTGAAATGCTTAATGTTCCCTTCCATTTCCTGTGTAAGCGGTCTGAGAGATTAAAGGATCTGCTCCAATCGCTGAGTAACAGCCTCCAATGGCTGACTGGCCTCATTCTGTTCCTGTTTAAAACTCGTGATGGGCTGAATAGCCTGCTTCAGTATCGGTGCAGTTGTGAATGGTGCTGAATATTTTGAAACCATCAGTGAACAGCCCACTTCTGACTTTATGATGGAGGGAAGGCCATTGATGCTGCAGCTGTTACTAGCCCACAGTGCCTCATGGATGGCCAGTTTCCATGTGTTCAGTCCTTTAGATTTATGTCCCTACTTCATAGGAGGGAGAGCCACATCACACAGTGAGCAGTACGCCTAATATGATTTATCTCTCCATCCCGGAGTCTCTCAGCCTCATTCGTGATGAAGGTCTGCTGCCCCAAACGGTGCTTTTCCTGCTCCTTCCTACAGATACTGTCAGCGACAGATCCCTCTGGGACAAGGAGTTTGGTGAGAATGTTTCCCCCAGTCTGGCTGTTGTGTATTGAAGCCTATCCCTGCTCAGGCAGCGGTGGGCCTGTGGGGATAGTCCTGGTGATGGACATTGAAGTCCCACACCCAGAGGACGGTCTGTGTCCTTGTCACCCTCAGTGCTGCCTCTGATTTGTTTCCAACATCGAGGGGAGCTGGGTTATCGCCGAGAGGAGGGGTGGGTGGCAGGAGATAACCATCCTCAGGCGATTTCCTAGACCATGAGATTTCCTGGGTTCTGGAATCAATGTTGTGGAATTGCAGGGTAACTCCTTCCTGACTGTATCCCAGGGTGTCCCCATCACTGGTGGGTATGTCCTGCCGGTGGGACAGGATATACCCAGGGATGGTGATGGGGTTTCATGAAACATTATGTGGGCGGCACGGTAGCACAGTGGTGAGCACTGCTGCCTCACAGCGCCACAGATCCTGGTTCACCCGCCTCAGGTGACTGACTGTGTGGAGTTTGCACATTCTCAACCTGTCTGAGTGGGGTTCCTCCGGCTGCTCCGGTTTCCTCCCACAGTTCAAAGTAAATATGCAGGTTAGGTGAATTGGCCATGGGA
>NW_025134259.1:0-1170 GCF_004010195.1 Chiloscyllium plagiosum
CAATGTGTTATTCCATGGTATGAGTAGGAGCATCACTGACAGCACTAACAGGGATCAGCAGCTCGAGAGGGGTGGGGGGGGGAGGGAAAGAGAGAACAGAATCTGAGAACATTAGACTGGAACGTTACAACAATGTTTCAGAATGTGAGAACCTTGAATTGGAATGTGCCAACAATGGATCAGAATCTGAGATTATTAGACTGGAATGGTTCAACAATCGATCAGAATCTGAGAATGTTACACTGGAATATTACAATAACAGGCAGGAATTTATCCGCGGGACTTTACTATCTTTCTCGGCCTTGGATATCATTAGCATCATGGATCCAGGATATCCTTTGGATTATTCAAGGTGGTTACTATCCCATCCTCGCTATAATTGGTGTTCCTGGTAAGTCATTATATTTGTCTACTAAACTGGGTTGAACTGAATTTCTGCTCATGACATATAAAATTTGGAAAGTGCAAGACAATGTCTTCAGTTACAAACAAAAACTCCTTTCCTTATAAATAGTAAGTATCAAACTACTATTTCCGAATTACTCACTGATATGCGAGAAGGAACCAGACTGTTCTCAAACTCCATAATCCATTTTGTCCTTCACAGATTTACATCTCCATGTCCTTCCCACTCACCAATCCTGTCCAATACCACCGTCATGATATCCCAGTCTCATTCTCAGTCTCAGTGCAACTCCTGAATAAACCATGATTTGTGCCTTTGGTTAATCCGAATGCAACAGTTTCAAGTTCCTTCTAACCAAATGTCCATCACTAAAAAAAAATTGCTCTTAAGGATGTTTAACTTGTTCTCTGTACAAACGGGGTGACAGTTAATTGTGTTCAAGCCATTGACTCATACTCTCGAGCCACAAAATAATAATCTGCTGATATCTCATGAGGGAAATTAAAAGCAACTATTTTCATTTGCCACAAAAGCCCATCTGCTTGCCCCAAGTCCTTTAGAGAAGTCAATGTGTCATTCTTCCCTCGTCAGGTTTCGGTGTGACTTCTGCGATGAACATGTGGCTATTCTGCACCTTTAAGAGAATTAAAAGCCAGCAATAACTACCTGACAACACCAAGTCTTATCAAAATAGATTTAATGTAACATTTGTTTGAACAACTTGATTAGCCCATTTTCTCAAGACAAAAACAAATTCAGCCAAA
>NW_025134260.1:0-1170 GCF_004010195.1 Chiloscyllium plagiosum
ATTTCTGAAAATTCAGCAGTTTAAATGAATAGCAGATTGTAAACTGTGCATAATAGCAGGTAATACGTTGATTCGATTTTTGGGCGATTGACTGTTTTATTTTAAGTGTTAATATTTAAGCAAGGGTTCACTTAATTCAAGTCTGAGTCAGTAATTTTGTCTGTCATAAGGTGGAAGAAAACCTCAGTGAAAGTTTCGAGTGTTCCTTTTCGAGAAACAATGGTACGACAAGATAGTTCTGTATTGTTCTCCATTCCCTCTTCAGTCAACTTTGAAAATGGGCATCCTGGCAGAGGGTAATGATGTGACAGAGCTCCCGATCTTGGCCAAAGAGAATGGGCACTCAATAGGCAGATATTACCAAGTGCGAAGTAGCTGTGATTGTCTTTGTTCTGCAGTACCTGTAAGTGCTGAAAGATACTGATCAAATTGACGTTGCTGCACAGTTATTGATTATTACATTCCTGCTCAGGCTGGATCCGTTCACAACACTCAGCATTACGTCTCACCACTCAAGTACTGACTAAAGAATCAGGGATTTACTCTGGCATTGATTGGAGAGTTTGAGTTATAAGGAGGTTTTAAGGACATCTTTCCCCTGTAGCTTAGGACGTGAAGGGTGACCTTACAGAGATTTGAAAAATCATGATGGGCATAGCAAAGGTCTTCTTCATAGAATGGGCAGTTCAAAACTAGAGAGCATAATTTTAAGGAGAGAGAGAAAAGATTTCAAAGAGAACTGAGAAGTAGCATTCCTCACACAGAGTGTTTCCAGTGCAGAATGAATTGCCTCTAGAAGTGGTAGATGTCGGTAAAATGACAATTTAAAAAAAGACATTAGGACAAGTACATGAATGGGAAAGGTTTAGAGGGATTTGGGTCAAGCAGACGTAAATGAAACTCGTTTAGCTTGGGAAACTTGATCAGCATGGATGGGTTGGACTGAAGGGTCGGTTTCAATTCTATATGGATATTACTGTACGACTCAACATCACATTGTTTCATTTTTAAAAGAATCAAATCAATTTGAACAATGCAGACATCATGCTCGAAATAATGAGGCAATTCTTTTACACAAAACCCAACCAACAGAGATTACTGAGTGATTAGGTAGATTGGCAAACCTCGATAATAATGATTCCGACCGGAATGGTGTTCTTCAGTCGTACA
>NW_025134261.1:0-1170 GCF_004010195.1 Chiloscyllium plagiosum
GAGACAAAACCTAAAAGCAGTACTCCAAAAGCGACCTAACCAATGTCACTTGTGGAAATGATTGTGGAAATCAGAGTAAAACACATTAACTTGGTTGCTTCTAGCTACTAATTATGAAAAATGTTCAAATATTTTGAGCAGACAGTTCTCTTCCAGAGGCTCTCAAAACACCGCCAGGAAGGTCCCTGAACATGAATGGCTCAGCCGTTATCGTCTGGGACTTGTATACGATGAAACCACCATTTGAAATTGTTTTAAGATATTTTGTTATTTCATAATTATTGCTGGCACTCTTCTTCAACAGAGATCTTTGAATGTGTAACCAAATGATCAACCGAGTGATGGTTCTGCATTATTGTCACAGTGAATTGATCAAAAATATTTATATTGTTTCGCTCTTTCACTTGCACTTAAATTTGCGATGATACTGATCATGTCCTTGAAAAATGTGACCTTTCGACTTGTACCAGTCAGTACCTTCTGCTTTTGGAAATGGTAGATCCAATACGACAGCGGATTCTTTAACCTTATTTCCAATCTATTTTTTTACTCATTACACTGTTAGCTGTTGTAAATGTGTACTGTTGTCCATGCTCTTCGTCGGACACACACAGAAAGTTGAGTTTGAGTAACCTTTAATTTCACCTTTGAACGACTTATGCCCTTTTCTTTTTCACTGTCAAAGCTCAAAATATTGTACTGAGAGAACTGAAGCTGCAGGTCTCACAACAACCAGCGTTTTTATTTTACCTTCTTAAAAAAATACCTCACTAGCTTTCACAGGAATTTGGATATGTAACTGACAACGTTCCATGGTTCTGCGAAATAAAGCCAATCTATAACACTGATCTTGGATGAATGTGAAATAATTACTTGGTTATGATTTCAATCCAATTGCTCCCATTTATTTTAGTTTTGCTGCCGAACGCTCTGACTCTTCGCCACATGAATTTAAATAGTCACATCCGTTAGAGACTGAGATGTCAGAACATCAAAGATAAGCGTAAAGACGCTGAAACGGAGAGTTCAATGAGCTTTGTGTTTTTCCTCGGCAGCATATCTGGCAGCTGCATTCTTCTGTTTTTTACCTTTACAGGAGCAAATGCAAGGAATTATAGCAAGTCTGAATTCATATGTCTTAAAGGTGGATTCATGCCATGCAGCCTGAGC
>NW_025134262.1:0-1170 GCF_004010195.1 Chiloscyllium plagiosum
TATAAACAATGTCAGTGTCAAGTCGGTCGTCATAAATGGAGATATCGAGGTCCAGGAAGGGGAGAGAGGTGTCAGAGATGCTCCAGGCAAACATAAAGGCAGGATAGAATGTGTTGGTGAAGTTGATGAATTGCTCAACCTCCTTGTGGGAGCACGAGGTGGCGCCAATGCATTCATCAATATAGTGGAGAAAGAGATGGGGAGTGATGCCGGTGTAACTACGTAAGATGGACTTTTCTACGTCGCCAACAGAGACAGGCACAGCTGTGGTCCATATGGGTGCCCATGTCTACCCCTTTTGTCTGGAGGAAGAGGGAGGATTAAAAGGACAAATTGTTGAGGGTGACGAATGAGAGTGTCGGTGGAACGGTGTTGTTGGGGACGTCGGGAGAAGAATAAATGGAGGGCTTGGATGCCATGGTCATGGTGGATGGAGGTGTAGAGGGATTTGATATCCTTGGTGAAGATGAGGCGTTGGGGGCCGGGAAAAGTGAAGTCTTGAAGGAGGTGGAGGGCTGGGTTGTGTCCCGAACGTATGTGGGGAGTTCCTGGACTGGGGGGGTTAGGACAGTGTGGACGTAGGTAGGGATGTGTGCAGTGGGGCAGAAGCATGCTGAGATAATGGGTCGGCCAGGGTGGTCAGGCTTGTGGATCTTGGGAAGGAGGTAGAATCGGGCAGAGCGGGGTTCCCGGACTATGAGGTTCGAAGCTGTGGGTGAGAGATCTCCTGAGGTGATGAGGTTCTGTATGGTCTGGGAGATGACGGTTTGGTGATGAGGTGGGGTCATGATCGAGGGGGTGGTGGGAAGAGGTGACTTCTTTATGGCGTCTGGCTTGAGCAGTGTAGAGGTCAGTGCGTCAGACTACCACTGCACCCCCTTTGAATGCTGTCTTAATAGTGAGGTCGGGATTGGAACAGTGGGAGTGGAGGGCTGCATGTTGTGAGGGTTAGAGGTTGGAATGGGGGAGGGGGGTAGACAGGTTGAGGCGGTTAACATCCCAGCGACAAATGGAAATGAAGAGGTCGAGGGCGGGTAATAGGCTGGCACGGGGTGTACAGGTAGATCGAGCCGTGTTGGAGGTGGGTGAAGGGGTCCTCGGAAGGTGGACTGGAGTCCTGATTGTAAATGTGAGCATGGAGGTGGCGGAAGAAGTGTTTGACATCACGGC
>NW_025134263.1:0-1170 GCF_004010195.1 Chiloscyllium plagiosum
CTCTGCAGGATTTCTAATACCTCCTCCTTGTGAGCCTCAATCCCACCTATTCTAGTAGCCTGTATCTCAGTATTCTCCTCGACAACATTGTCGATTTCTAGACTGAATACTGTTGAAAAGTATTCATTCAGTGCTTCCCCTATCTCCTCTGACTCGACACGCAATTATCTTTGAAAACCTTTCATCTACATCTCTGGAACTATTCAGAGGCCTATAGAAAACTCCCAACAGGGTGACATCTCAAATCCTCTTTCTGACTTCAGCCCATATTACCTCAGTTGACGAGGTCCCAAACATCCATTCTGCAACTGTAATACTGTCCTTGACCAACAATTCCACACGCCCCCCCCCCCCCCTAATACTGTCCTTGACCAACAATTCCACCGCCACCCCCCCCCCCCCCCCTTACATTGTTCTCTGTTTTTACTGAAACATCTAAATCCTGGAACCTGCAACACCCATTCCTGTCCCTGCTCTATTCATGTCTCAGAAATGGCCAGAAAAAAGAATTCCCAGGTACCAACCATGCTACAAGTTCAACCACCTTATTCCAGATGCTCCTGGCATTGCAGTAGACTCACGCCAAACCAACGTCTTGCTTGCCGGTGCCATTTTGTGTCCCTGAAACTTGATGTTGTACCTCCCTACTCTCAACTTTTTCTATACTTGAACTACAATTTTGGTTCCCATCCCCCTGCTGGACGAGTGTAAACACACCCCAATAGTCTCAGCGAATATCCCCCGAGGATATTGGTAACCCTCTGGTAGAGATGAAGACCATCCTGCTTTTAGAGGTCCCACCTATCCCAGAAAGAGCCCCAATTATCCACAAATCCAAAACCCTCCCTCCTTCACCATCCCTGTGGCCACGTGTTCAACTGCTCTTTCTCCCTATTCCTTGCCTCACTAGCACCACAGCAGGGTGGGAATTTGAAAGGACGGATGGATGTGTATTACGACCGTGGAGGCGAAACGAATGGATTCGAGATTGAGCTGCAGAAAAGCAGAAACGTGGAAGAATTAATGATGTTAATGAAGTGCAAGTAGGCTGACATGGCGATTATGGGGATATGTGGTGAATAACACATAACGAGGTAAATCATGTCACCAAGGTTATGACGTGGCTTTTCAGACTGGGACAATTGCCAGGGAGGAGATTGACTCCGTGGC
>NW_025134264.1:0-1170 GCF_004010195.1 Chiloscyllium plagiosum
AGCTCACTGCAGGAAATGCCAGGGCTGCAACTTCTAATAATATTTGAAACTTTGTTAAAATTAGGGATTTTTTGTCATAGTTTCTGAAATAATCAAGAAAATAATTAACCGTTAGAACAAGCTCTTTCAAAGAGAGAGGATTTGCAAAGTTTGAAACCATACAGTGCTGTGCTTTATTTGAATTCAAGGTCGGTCAGAGTTAGATACAGCCAAGGTGATTTATCCATATATTGATTCTGTTAATCTGACACACCAACATACCTGTCTGTACAAAACTGTATTATTTGTTTAGTTGATCAAAATTTAGGAAACAGATCAAACAGGATGTATCCGGCTGGGAAGGTGATGGATACAGAAGACAGAATCAAAAACTGGGAACATTAAATCTGAAGAGAGCGTAACAAGTAGTACAAGATCAAAGACATGACAAGGCACAAGTCGATATGTCCCAAACGTTAGTGAATCGAATGAGCTTGTTCCATGGTCGAGAGACTCGTCCAATGATGTCCTGGAATAAGACCGTGAAACAGCGATCGAGAGGTCAATTTGCAAATGTCACTTCAATGTGATCGCTTCACACAATATGTCCTGATATAGGCCACATTGGCAGATGTTTCCGCCAGATTGCATCCCCTGGGTTTATTTTCTGATCAGAAGTGAGATGTGTGGCTTGTTGCTGGCACATAGAAACAGCGCCAGCTGAGAATGATACATCAGGCGCTACTTTTCGTATGATCAGCACAAAGTCTTCCTGCCTCTGAGGGTGAACACACACTGACAGTGTCAATAACAAACGGACAGATTGTTGTTGGTCTCAACATTGTATTCAATTCCATTCCCCTTTCCCAGAATGAAACAGAAGAGACACAAGATTATTTCAGCTAGAGTAAATTATCGGTCAGAGAGAAAGAAGAGTTATCATCGGGTGAAAGGAGCTAAATGACAATGTGTAGTTTCACTCATAAACCTATGTTTAAAAGTAGAAAGCTTGAGGAAAGTTAATAAGTAAATCTAAGAGACAGCATTCATTAAAAGTTGGAATTGTAAGGTTTAAGCAATAAAATTCAGCATGGCTTTGGTGGAAGTGATATCATATCGGAAGTGGTTCATTCTGTTTTCCGGAGAGACAATGAGATCTGACATCGGGTGCAAAAAGTGGATGTAATGCTT
>NW_025134265.1:0-1170 GCF_004010195.1 Chiloscyllium plagiosum
TGGACAGAGAAAACACAGATGTAACTTTATCTGGCCAATTGTGACGTGATGCATTTTCGAAGGTCTAATGCAGGAGGGAAGTATAAAGTGGATGGAAAAAAACTACTGATTGCATCAACATCCAAAGGGATTTTGGTGTACAGCTCCGACAGTTCCATAAAATTGGCAACACGGGTGGATATGGTGATCAAGAAGACTGATGGCAAACTTGCAGACAGGCATCGGAGCATGCAGTATGAAAATTAGCAGGTCATATTGCAGCTGTAGAGAAACTTATTTCGAGGTACATTTAGAATATAGTGTATATTGGTTGCCACACGACGTTGAAGTGTTAGACAGGGTATGGAAAGGTTTTAGCAGTATGTTGTCTGGTTTGGAGGGTATTAGCCAGAAGGAGAAATTGAACACACATGGATTGTTTGCACCTGTGCATCATTGGCTATGGGGCTGATAGATATTTACAAAATTCTCAGAGGCATCTATAGAAGGACAGTTAGAGGCTTTTCCCCCCCAAAGTATAAATATCAATTCCTGTGCATCATTGGCTATGGGGCTACCTGATAGATATTTACAAAATTCTCAGAGGCATCTATAGAAGGACAGTTAGAGGCTTTTCCCCCCCAAAGTATAAATATCAATTATCTAGGTTTTAGATAAAAGGGAAAAAGTTTAGGAGATGTGAGAGGTAAGCTTTTTTTTTGCTTTTGGACAGAATGTGAAAGTGCCTGGAGTGCACTGATAGAGGGGAAGAAGTCAATATAACACGGTTTAAGAGGGATCTTGGCACAAATATGAGTTAAGTAGGGAACACAATGACGTAGAGGGTGTCGGAGCAAAAACGTTTGATTTAACTTTAGAAAGGCATCATGTGTCAGTGCGGGCGAAGGGCCTGTTCCTGTACTGGACTGTTCTTTAAGACAAGATTTGAGCTGCGGGAGTGGCGAGATGCTGACTGAGTGATTACTGATGGTCAACAGCTACATTATTGTGCATCCCTGCCCTCATCAACCTGCAGCTTCATATCCTTCCCCACTGTGGGGAAACTCAATATAGAGAATTTGACATGAAAGTCAGACCTGGTACCTGGTGAATCCATCTCGCCGCTCGCTCCTGCAGATTTCTCTCTTGGACACCAAAGTCTTGGGGGAAGCTGCATGTACTCCACACACA
>NW_025134266.1:0-851 GCF_004010195.1 Chiloscyllium plagiosum
CAGGTCAGGCAGCATCTGTGCAGAGAAATCAGTCTTAATGTTACAGCATCCACAGTTCATTCGGGTTTGATTGACACCCTCTCAGGGTAAGGGGCAGGTTATTTGGGACTGAGATGAGAAGACAGCGCTTCACTCTAAGGCCTCTGAGGCTTTAATATTCTCTCTCCCTGAGGATTGTGGATGCTCCCTCACTGAGTACATTTCAGATTGGGATAGACAGATTGCCGGGGTCTCAGGGAGTCACGGGATATGGGGAGTGGGTAGGAAACCGGATTTGAATCTCAAACCAGCTCTGATTGGATTGACTGCCAGAACAGACTGAATAGTTTAAACAGGCTGTATAGTCTCCTCCTGCTCACATTTTTGAGCTCTTCGATGTTTAATGATCTTATTCCCAATCCCCTTTGAATTTGGTTCCATGAAACCGTTTATCATTAAACCTCTGCAGCCTCCACCCTATTACAAACCATCACATTCTTTCTTCAGCGTTACCCCCATTCCAATTGCTCAGAAATCATTACTTTTCTAACTTCCTTCCGCTCTGCTGAACCCCCTCACCCTCATAACACACGGGTTCACCTTTCCCTTCTCCCTATAGATGCTGCCTGACCTTATCAGATTTCTCAGCATGGCCTGTGTTTATTTCAGAGGATACATTCCCCAATCCGACTCCTTGATATTCCGTTTGTTCACAGAGAAAAGAGGGATCGCTCTGTCCAAATTCATAATATGCTCAGAAGGGCATCAATATATTGTGATGATATTAAAAACATCTTTATCCAAATGAAATCCATGAGGAAATGACATGTTGCAATGGGATCTGTAAGGGGCAGGAATTCAATCCGCCCTCC
>NW_025134266.1:945-1170 GCF_004010195.1 Chiloscyllium plagiosum
TGGACTCCCTCTCTAAACCTCTCCAATTCCCCAGATACCTGTCTGATTGAAGACTGTCTGTGGGGAGTTTGTACAGTCTCCCCGGGTCTGTGTGGGCTTCCTCCGGGTGCGTGGGTTTCCTCCCACAGTCCAAAGATGTGCAGGTTTGGGTGAATTGTCCATGGTAAACTATCCTAGTTTCCAGAGATGTGCAGGTGAGGTGGATTAGCCATGGGAAATGCAGGG
>NW_025134267.1:0-1170 GCF_004010195.1 Chiloscyllium plagiosum
TGTACTGACTTGAAATTCATCCAACTCTCAGTGATTACTGATTTGCAATGGCCCGAAATTTTTCTAAGTGTCGGTGATGAATCATTTGTACTGCCACAAATGCTTTCCAACTGTCGGTGGTTTCTGATTTGTACTGACCCCAAATTTTTCCAAGTGTGGATGTTTACTGATTTGCACTGACCCAAAATCTTTCTTAGTGTCACTGGTTCCTGATTTGTACTGTCTTGAAAGTTTTCAAACTGTCACTGGTTCCTGATTTGCGCTGACCCGAAATGTTTCCAACTGTCTGTGGTTACTGATGTAAACTGATCGGAAATTTTTCAAAAGCTCGGTGGTTACTGATGTGTACTGACCCAAAGTTTGTCGAAGAGTCAGATCTTGTACTGACCCGAAATTTTTCCACCTGTCGGTGGTTACTGATTTGGACAGAGCAGAAATATTTCAAACTGTTGGTTGTAACTGATTTGTACGGACCTGAATTTTCTCTTAGTGTCAGTGGTTACTGATTTGCACTAATCCAGCATTTTCTCAGTCAGTGGTTTCTGAGTTGTACCAACCTGAAAATTTTTCCAACTGTCAGTGGTTACTGATTTGCACTCACATGAAATTTTTCAAATTGTCGGTGGTTAGCGATTTGTACTGACCCCAAATTTTTCGAAGTGTTGGTGATTACTGATTTGCACTGCCCTGAGATTTGTCAAAGTGTCAGAGTTTCCTGAATTGCACTGACCAGAATTTGTTTCCATGTATCAGTGTTTACTGATTTGTACTGACGCCAAATTAGTCTCAGTTTTGGTGGTTACTGATTTCGACTGACCTGAACATTTTCTAAGTGTGGATGGTGACTGATTTGCACTGACCCAAAGTCTTTTGAAGTGTCAGTGCTCACCGATTTGTACTGACCCGTAATTTCTCTAAATGTTGGTGGTTACTGATTTGTACTCACCAAATATTTTTCGAAGTGTCAGTGCTTACTGATTTGAACTGACCATAAATGTTTCCACCTGTCAGTGGTCACTGATTTTAACTGACTCGAAATGTTTTGAAGTGTGAGTGCTTACTGATTTGAACTGAACCAAATATTTCCAACTGTCAGTTGTTTTTGATTTGCACTGACCAGAATTTTGTTTCCATGTATCAGCGGTTACTGATTTGTACTGACCCCAAATT
>NW_025134268.1:0-1170 GCF_004010195.1 Chiloscyllium plagiosum
ACAATGTCATTGTCAACGTTGATGTCTGGTTTCTGGACTCACTTACCTCCATGTACATCAGAGGTCTGCACGGAAGGAAACAAACCTACATTCCCTTAATTCATGTGCACACCCAAGTGATGGTTAAATGTCCCTAATTTATCTGATTCTGCATTACGCACACCAACCATGCTCTGGTAAAGGATCAACATCTTCATCTCCGCTAAATCTTCCTCCTATCAACGAAAAAGATGCGTCACTTGTGACAGCTAAATTCTCAGAGGAAAGCGTTTCTTAATATTCACTCTATATAGCACTCTCATTATCTTGTACACTTCTATCAACTCACCTCTCATCCATCCTCGTTCCAATGAGAAAAGCCTTAGCTGCCTCAAACTTTCTTCATGCAACATGCCCTTCAGTTGAGGGAGCATTTTAGCAATTCACCTCTTCAGCCTCCCCATCCTTCCTGGCAACCAGAACTGAATCGAATATTCCAAATGTGATCTGACTAGGGCTTTAATGAGCTGAAGCAGCACCTCGCGGCTTTTCAAGTGGACCTCCCTGTTCATGAAAGCCAACACGTCATATAACCTCTTTACATCCCTATAAAGATGGGTCACAACATTGAGGGATCTATTGATGCTTCTGTTCCGATACATTGCCAAGAATCCTTTCTTTACCCCTTTTTTGAAATCAGGTTCGACTATCTAAAATGAATCTCTTCACTCCTTTCCATGTTGAATTCCACCTATGACATCGCAGCCTACTTCTAAATCCTGCAGTGCCCTGTTGCAAACTGCAACACCCCTACACTTTATACACCACGACTCTCCATTATTTTATTGTAAAGCTTACGAACCTATGCTTCCATTTCCTCATGCATGTCATTTAAATATTAATCACAAAGAACAAAGGTCCCAGAGCAGAGAACGATGGAAAACCACTATTCAAAGTGCTGAAGGTTCAGTATATTCCATCGACTGCAACCCATCTCTCGGCATGCAACTTTCCCTGTCACTCATGCCTCCTTAGTTTGTGAATGAGCGGACTGTGGGGAACCTCATCAAACGCCGTACTAAAACTCTTGTGCACCACATCCATTGTTCCACCTTCATTAACATGGTTGCCACATTTTCAGACAATTCAATAAGTCTGATGAGGAATTACCTGAATCTCACAAAGCCATGC
>NW_025134269.1:0-1170 GCF_004010195.1 Chiloscyllium plagiosum
ACAGTGAGCTGATACTGACCGTCACAGTGAGCTCTCACTGACCATCACAGTGAGCTGATACTGACCATCACAGTGAGCTGACACTGACCATCACAGTGAGCTGACACTGACCGTCACAGTGAGGTGATAGTGACCATCCCAGTGAGCAGACACTGTCCATCACAGTGAGCTGTCACTGACCATCACAGTGATCTGATACTGACCGTCACAGTGAGCTGATACTGACCATCACAGTGAGCAGACACTGACCATCACAGTGAGCTGACACTGACCGTCACAGTGAGCTGCACTGTCCATCACAGTGAGTTGACACTAACCATCAAAGTGAGCTGATACTGACCGTCACAGTGAGGTGACACTGTCCATCACAGTGAGCAGACACTGACCATCACAGTCGGCTGTCACTGACCATCACAGTGAGCTGGTACTGGCCATCACAGTGAGTTGACACTGACTGTCACAGCGAGCTGTCACTGACCATCACAGTGAGCTGATACTGACCATCACAGTGAGCTGATACTGACCGTCACAGTGAGCTGCTACTGACCATCACAGAGAGCTAATACTGACCGTCACAGTGAGGTGATACTGACCATCACAGTGAGCTGATACTGACCGTCACAGTGCGCTGTCACTGACCGTCACAGTGACCTGATTCTGACCGTCACAGTGAGCTGTCACTGACCGTCACAGTGAGCTGATACTGACCATCACAGTGAGCTGACACTGTCCATCACATTCAGTTGACACTGAACATCACAGTGACCAGATACTGACTGTCACAGTGAGGTGATACTGACCATCACAGTGAGCTGATACTGACCGTCACAGTGAGCTGTCACTGACCGTCACAGTGAGCTGACACTGTCCATCACAGTGAGCTGTCAATGACCATCACAGTGAGCTGACACTGTCCATCACAGTGAGCAGACACTGACCATCACAGTCGACTGTCACTGACCATCACAGTGAGCTGATACTGACCGTCACAGTGAGCTGTTACTGACCATCACAGTGAGCTGATACTTACCCTCACAGTCGGCTGTCACTGACCATCACAGTGAGCTGTTACTGACCGTCACAGTGAGCTGTCACTGACCATCACAGTGAGCTGGCACTGACCATCACAGTGACCTGATACTGACCGTCACAGTGAGCTGATACTGACCG
>NW_025134270.1:0-1170 GCF_004010195.1 Chiloscyllium plagiosum
TTCCTGCTGAGATGTCCACACCTGGTCATGAGCTAGATGGCTGCCAGCTGAGGTGGAACCCTGTGTGGGAATCGATGAGAAGCCACTCAGTAAAGTTGACTAAATTCCATGGTACTTGTTAGAGATGCACAAAACACACTTTCTGAACATAATGACAGAAAGCAAAAGGCAATCCCTCCACCCCTACGAGATGTCAAAGAGGTACTAACTGTACGCAAGTGCTCTTTGCTCTCCATGTGAAACGCTCTCCCGCCTGAGTCACCTTCACGTCACTTGTTGCTGTCTGAATCAGAAAGAAGGAGTTTCACCAGAGCTGCACGTGCTTCGCTGTGTTATTCCCCCTCTCCACACACACACACACACACACCGCTGAGATTTTTCTGCTCCTCTGTGATGGAAAGAAATAAAAATGGAGACAATGCCTTTCTAACATTTCCTCGGTTTCAGTTCCAACATGGCAGGGATTTCAGATGCGCACGTTAATATTACTGACTCTACGATAGCACGAGTCCAGAGCTTCGTCTGAGAGTGTAAATTCATTCATTCCTTTTGCTGATGGAGTGAGCCGCTGACATGTGAACTACTCCAAAACATGATTCAGGCATTCTGATGCTGATTTTCACACGTTGAAAAACGGCAGACAGTTTCCAAATGATGCCTTTGAGAGACTGCTTTAGCATGCATTTGATAGAGAGACTACATTAGGAATCCGCAGTGCACTTTGACACCAGCAAATCAGCTTTCTCCTTGGCTTTGAACCTGGCCGCCGGGGCAAGGAAAGCAAATGCGTTACTGCTTTTAGCGGAAGGATCAGAGCACGGGAACTACACTCTTCAACAGAATGGCCATCGGTGCTGTACACATTGCCGCATATTCAGAACCAGGGAGGAGAAAAACTTAACAATACTTTACACAGTAATGAAATGGAGTTGCATGTCTTTCCATCGCTACAGCCGATACGGGTGAACAAACTCCAAGGCAGGTTTGCTGATGAAAGCAGCAAGCAAGAAGTGCCCATTCATGCAAACCTACCAGACTGCCATCGGGAGCAAGACTGTTCCTGCCCGCTTTCGAACCAGGGATCTTTTGTAGATTAAGCAAATGTGATAACTACGACACTACAGAATCTCACTCCAGACGCGGCTGCTGCTGCTGCTCAAAGTCGAGCAC
>NW_025134271.1:0-1170 GCF_004010195.1 Chiloscyllium plagiosum
CCTGCTGATTACCATGTACCAGCCTCTCCCAACAGATGAGACAGTTCTCCTCCATGCTGACGAACACTTGGAGGAAGCACTGAGTGTGGCAAAGGCACAAAATGTACTCTGGGTTGGGGATGGCAATGTCCACAAAAAGAATAGTTCAGCAGCAGCATTACTGATTGAGCTGGCCATGTCCTAAAGGATATAACTGATAGAGTGGGTCTACGGCAGGTGGTGAAGGAACCCACAAGAGGGAAAAGCCATATTTGACCACAGCCTTACTAATCTGCCAGTTGCAGAAGTATCTGTCCATATGACATGATCGGTAAGAGTGACCACTGCATAGTCATTGTGGAAATAAAGTCACACCTCCATATTGAGAACAGCCTCCACCATTTTAGGTGGCACTATCACCGTGCTAACTAGGAAAGACTTCGAACAGATTTATCTGGGTTTCCATAACGTGTTGTGGGTCATCAATAGCAGCAGAATTGTACTCCTGCAAAACCTCATGGCCTGGCATATCCTCCTCACAACAATTACCATCAAACCAGAGGATCAACCTTGGTTCAATGGAGTGCGCAGGCGGGGCAGGAGCAGCACTGGGCATAGCTGACAATTAGGTGTCACCCTGGTGAAGTCACCAATCAGGACTACTTGTAAGCCAAACAGCATAAGCAGTAAGTGATAGACAGAGCTAAGTGATCCCACAAGTAACGGATCAGATCTAAGCTCTGCAGTCCTTCTATTTCTAGTTGAGAATAGTTATGAACAATTAAACAAGTCATTGGAGGAGGAGATTCCATGAGTATCCCCATCCTTAATGATGGAAAAGTCCAGCACTTCAGTGTATAAGATAAGGCTGATGCATTCGCAACAATCTTCAGTCAGAAGTGCTGAGTGGATGATCCATCTTGGCCTCCTCGATGTGGTCCTCAACAATTCAGTTACCAGCCATCAGCCAATTTGATTCACTCCACGCAATATCCAGATTCAGTTGAAGATACTGGATAACCAGAGGGTACATACTCTGACAACATTCTGTCAATAATACTGAACAGTTGCTCTCCAGACCTTGTCACTGCCCTCACCAAGCTGTTCCAATACCGTTACAACAATTACATTTCCCCAATTACGTGAAGAATTACCCCGAGTATCTCCTGTATATAAAAAGCAGAACAAATC
>NW_025134272.1:0-1170 GCF_004010195.1 Chiloscyllium plagiosum
CTGTTTCATTGATTCAGTGGGTTCATGACTCTCAGGGGTTCCAGAAAACGCTTCCAGACGATACAGAACAGTGGCATAGCCAACATTCCACTCAATGTTGTCAGGATCCTTCTCTAGAGCCTTTTTAAAACATTCCTTTGCCTCTTCATAATATTGGCCAGCAGATTTCAACAGTGACAAACCCTTTTCCCCGTAAACCTCAGGTATCATTGCTGTAAACCGAGAGGCTTCAGGAAATAGTTTACAGACAGTCTCCAGCTTGTCGAGGTAGGACTGTGCCTCCTCCAGTCGGTCCATGTGATAATAAACCCAGACATAGTTTCCATAGGTGACCAAGATCCTTTTCTCAAATTCATCTTCATGTCTCTCCCTCAGAATCCTTTCAGCTTCCTTTAAATTCTGAATTGCCTCTTCACAGTTTCCTTGCAGACAGTTTATAAAAGCCAATTGATTGTAGCACCTGGCTTGATACTTCACACTTGTCTGTATTGTATCTTCTAATCTTTGTTTCATATCATCCAAGTCGATGTTTTCTTTCTGTGGAGTCCACGTGAAGTGACATTGAAGCTGATTGAGCTTCACTTTCAACGCATCCTTCTGTGTGGCACTGCAAGACAGTAAAATTCATCTGATAGTAACTTACATTTTCCCTGCCTTCCAACCAGTTTCTTTATTTAAACATTGCTCCTGTTTTTTGGACGCAGTGACTGTGAAACCTCTGGTCATCTAAGATCAAAGATCATCTAAGCAAATCTTTGAGCAAAATGAAATAATTTAATTTATAACCTTATCAGTTCTTACACTTGTCTCCTTTCTACTGACTGATCTGCTATCTGCTGACTTCTTAATCTTCACCAAATGCACATCTGAACCATCTCCAACTCCAAACATCTGAAGAGGAGCACTGGTTCAAGTATCCAGTAGGCCTGTTGGATTTACTCCATGCATCTCCTTCTCTTCCGTCAATCCGCTGAGCACTGTCCTCATGACCTGTCTCACCTGTCAATCTTCCTTCCCACCTATCCGCTCCACCCTCCTCTCTGACCTATCACCTTCACCCCCATCTCCATCTACCTATTGCACTCTTAGCTACCTTCTCCCCGGCCCCACTCCCCTCCCATTTATCTCTCCACCCCCTGAGGCTCTCAGCCTCATTCTTGATGAAGGGCT
>NW_025134273.1:0-1170 GCF_004010195.1 Chiloscyllium plagiosum
ACGGGACAATTTAGCCTGGCCAACCCACCCTAAACTGCACATCCCTGGGCACGATGGGAAAATTTAACATGGCCAATCCACCCTAACCTGCACATCCCTGGGCACTATGGGACAATTTAGCATGGCCAATCGATCCTAACCTGCACATCCCTGGGCATTATGGGACAATTTAGCTTGGCCAATCCACCTTAACCTGAACATTCCTGGACACAACGGGAAAATTTAGCCTGGCCAACCCACCCTAATCTGCACATCCCTGGGCACGATCGGACAATTTAGCATGGCCAATCCACACTAAACTATACATCCCTGGACACTATGGGACAATTTAGCATGGCCAATCCACCCTAGCCTGCACATCCCTGGGCACTATGGGACAATTTAGCATGGCCAATCCACCCTAACCTGTACAACCCTGGGCACTATGGGACAATTTAGCATGTCCAATCCACCCTAGCCTGCATATCCCTGGGCACTATGGGACAATTTAGCATGGCCAATCCACCCTAACCTGTACATCCCTGGGCACTATGGGACAATTCAGCATGGCCAATCCACCCTAACCTGCACATCCCTGGGCACTATGGGACAATTCAGCATGGCCAATCCACCCTAACCTGCACATCCCTGGGCACTATGGGACAATTTAGCATGGCCAATCCACCCTAACCTACACATCCCAGGACACTATGGGACAATTTAGCATGGCCAATCCACCCTAACCTACACATCCGTGGGCACTATGGGACAATTTAGCATGGGTAATCCACCCTAACCTGCACATCCCCGGACACTATGGGACAATTTAGCATGGCCAATACACCCTAACCAACACATCCCTGGGCACTACGCGACAATTTAGCATGGCCAATCCACCCTAACCTGCACATCCCTGGGCACGATGGGACAATTTACCATGGCCAATCCACCCTAACCTGCACATCCCTGGGCACTACGTGACAATTTAGCATGGCCAATCCACCCTAACCTGCACCTCCCATGGCACTATGGGACAATTTAGCATGGCCAATCCATCCAAACCTGCATATTCTGGGGCATTACGGGACAATTTAGCATGGCCAATCCACCCTAAAATGCACATCCCAGGGCACTACGGGACAATTTAGAACGGCCAATCCCCCTTTACCTGCACATCCCTGGGCACTACGG
>NW_025134274.1:0-1170 GCF_004010195.1 Chiloscyllium plagiosum
AGTTCGAGTAATGTATATCAGCCAGTTATTGTTAGGGTTTCCTGGCATAGTATGTAGCTAGGCCAACACGAGACAAAGTCATATTGGATTTGCTATTGGGTAATGAACCGGGCCAGGTGTTAGATTTGGAGATAGGAGATCACTTGAGCAACAGTGACCACAATTCATTTAAGTATACTTTAGCGATGAAACGGAGTAGGCATATGCTGCAGAACAAGAGTTATAGCGTTGGGCAAGGCAATTATGAGGCGTTTAGGCAATAATTGAGATGCACAGGATGATGAAGGAAACTGCGGTGGATGGGCACAACTGAAATATGGAGCTTCTTCAAAGAACAGCTATGGTGTGTCTTTGATATGTATATACCTGTCCAACAGGGAGGACGTGGTCGAGCAAGGGAGTCGTGGTTTAATCAAGAAGATGAATCTTCTCTGGACAGGAACAAGAAGAATAAGGGAAAAATGAGATGCAAAGGCTCAGTGAGGGCGCATGAGAGATGCACGTTAGACAGGAAGGAACTAAAGAGAGAGCTAAGAAGAGCAAGGAGGGGCAATAACAATTTTTTGGCAGGTCGGATCAAGGAAAACCCTAAATCTTTCTACAGGTATGTCAGGACTAAAAGAATGAGTACAGTAAGATTCGGGCTAGTCAAGGACAGTAGTGGAAAGTTGTGCGTGGAGTCCACAGAGATAGGGCAGTGACTGGATGAATATTTCTCGTCAGTATTCACACTAGAAAGAGACAATGATGTCGACTAGAATACTGATATACAGGCTATGAGACGAGACGGGATTGATTTGCAAAAGGAGGAGCTGCGACCTGTGCTGGAATGCCTGAACATAGGTTAGTTCCCAGGGCTAGGTGGGATTTGTACCAGTATTCTCTGAGAAGCAAGGGAGGAGATTGCAGAACCTTTGGTTTTGGTCTTTATGTCGTCATTGTCTACTGGGATCCTGCCAAAACATTGGACGACAGCAAATGTTTTCCTCTTGTTCAAGAAGGAAAGTAGAAATAACCCGGCTAATTATAGACAATGAACCTTCTTTCGGTTGTGGTTAAAGCGTTGGAAAGGAAAACAAGAGATAGGATTTATAGTCATATAGAAAGGAATCATTTTATTAGGGACACGTTAAACGGTTTTTTATAAGCGATGGTTGCGCCTGGCAAACT
>NW_025134275.1:0-1170 GCF_004010195.1 Chiloscyllium plagiosum
ACATCCTTACATCTGTTGGTCAGCATCATTAAATCCAGCACCGGAGGTGCCTATTCAGATGGACATCACTCTAGGGGAGAGACTCAATCGCAAAGAATACATCTAAAACAGTGAGTGGCCACCTACCTGAATGGAAATGAACTGCTGGAATATGGGATACAGGCAGAGGAAGGGAGCTATCTTTCCTTTTGATCTGCCCTTGCGGGATCTGTGCAGACCTGATCAGGCCAGCATCTTATGCTGACCTTGAACTGAGTGGCTAGTTCAGCTGTTCCACAGGACAGAAAAGAGTAAAACACAGTGCTGTGGGTTTGCAGTCACACAGAAACCTGACCAGGGAAGGATGACCAACTGCTTTCTCGAATGGGCATGAGGCAAGCCGATAACAACAGATTATAATTCTGTGGCTCTAGATTATGAACCAATAATGTGACCACCATGCACTGTCATCCCATCTTTCAGATTCTGTGCAGAGAACAAGTTAAACATCTCAAGTCCAATTGTTTTGCAATGAACACGTGGTTGAAGGGACGTGAAACAGCTGTATCGGGAATTAACAAAGGCACAAACGAAGGTTTATTCAGGAATTGCATGAGGCTGAGGAGGACACTGGATGTCACAACGGTGGTAGTGGAAAGGATTGGTGAGAGGGGAAGATCTGGAGATGTAAACTGGGCAGGAAACAATGAATCAAGGAGGCTGAGAACAGTCTGTTTCATCCTCGCATATTGGTGAGCAACTAGTATTGAGTAATTTGCTCGTTATAATTTCTAAGGAATGGAATCTTTGATTGAAAATGAAAACGTTGACTTGCACCTTTCCAAAATTTACATATGATGAGCATCAATTCAGTTCAGACCATTTCACTAGACAGTTCGAGTGACTTAACAGGAGTACCAACTATAGCAAGGATAGGATAGTAACCAGCTTGAAAAACCGTCAGTACATCTTCAATCCGCGATACTAATGATATCCAAGGCTGGGAAAGCCAGTAAAGACCATCGGATAAAATCCTGTCCATTGTTGGAATATTCCAATCTACTGCTATCAGTTTCTGATCTCTCCTCACCCTCTCTCTGAAGCTGCGGATCCCTGTTACAGGTATGGGTGATGCTCCCGATAACACGATGGGATAACACACTGAAAGCATTTCTTTATTCATAGAAGAGA
>NW_025134276.1:0-1170 GCF_004010195.1 Chiloscyllium plagiosum
AGAGAGAGAGAGAGAAGCGGGGAGGAGGATCAGTCAATATCCCAATCCATCCAGGACGGGCTGAAGCATTGTACAACAGAGAGCCCATCCGCTCGCTCAGGCTCAGCGAGCGGACAGCGCGGACTGAACAGCCCAGAGTGCGCCAACGGTGTATAAACCCTTCCTTCTCCGCAACCAACGCCTCGGCCAATCGGGGGACTGACCCGGTAACTGATCGCTGCTCGGTTCTCGTGGAGGGGAAAAGGTGTGTCACCCCCCACCAGGTTCACTCCTCGCACTCCTCCTGGTCAGTTTTGACCAGGCCCTCCTGCATCGGAGGCAGGGATGCTGCCCTCACCACCCCCCCACCCCCACCCCACTCCTCACCGCGGTCACAAGAGGCTCCCCTGACTTTCCCGAACTCCAGAGAGGGATGCAGGGGGGGGGGGGGGCGGTGGAGAAGCCAGAACGTGCAGAGAGCTAGCATGAGGCCTCAGGGTTGAATGGCCTCCCTCGCATCTTTCCCCTCTCAGAAGCGGGGAGGTGGGGCGGACTTAATTGGGGCGGGTTGGGTGGGGGCGCAGAGGTGGTGAAAGGAAGGAAATTTGCCGTCCTTACCCGGTTCGTCCTCACTGTGGTGAATCAAGGACCCCGCGCACACGCACACACGTCCTGTCAGGTCGAGCGATCCCCTCAGGAGGATGTTGGCTGATAGCCAGCACCGCTCACCCCGACCCCCCCCCCACCAAGGGGGCAACTGCGGGGGTTTGGGGGTGGAAGAAAGGCAGGCCCCGGACGCGCCGACCCTCGCGAACGTCGTCCGATTGCTCGGCCGAAGAGAGATGAGAGACAGAGAGAGAGAGAGAGAGAGAGAGAGAGGGAGAGCAAGGTGTTCAAGCTGGTGCCCGGTCGAGATAGCAGCTCTCTGCTAAAGCAGAGGATGACGTGACTGTGCCTGAGGTACGGAGGCGCACACTGAGGTCGACTCGAACAGATAAACAGGAAACCAGAGAGGACAGATTCAGTGAGGTTTCAGCGCACCAACCACCTGAGATGGAGGACGGAGGACACATCTGCTGCGCACATTGACCTCAACGTTTACAGCTGCAACGTCAGCGTGGGTTCAGGGCTCTGAGGGAGGGTCAGTGCTGAGGGAGTGGGTGCTGTGGGGAGGGTCAGTGCTGAGGGAGG
>NW_025134277.1:0-1170 GCF_004010195.1 Chiloscyllium plagiosum
GACTGGATTTTACTGAAAGTTTGTGCCAACCTTAAAGCAGTGTGGCTGCTCCACTCACCGAATTGTCAAGGGCAAGAACTCTCAGTGGACAGAGGGCTGGCAAGAGGCATTTTACAGCCTAACAACTGTGTTAACACTGCTCCCAGTATTAGCTACACTCGATTATATGAAGACTTTCAAGGTGGCTATCAATGCCAGTGATGTGGGTGTCGGTCCGGTGTTCCTGCAGGAGGATGATGAGGGAATAGAAAGACCCATCAGGTATTTTTCTGGGAAGTCGAACGTTCATCAACAGAAATGTTCAATGGTGGAGAAAAAGACTTTAAACTTGGTGTTGACATTACACCATAACTGTATTTATATTACCAGCAATGCATCTGAGACAATCGCATACACTGATCACAACACATTTATATTTGTGGAAAAAATTAAAGACAAAAATGTCAGACTGTTTAGATGGAGCTTGTTGTTGCAGCCATTCGATCTGGCAATTGTGCGTGTGGCAGGTCGTGAAAACGTGAAAGCTGATGAGTTATTCAGACTCAAATGAGATACGGAGGTGTTTGGTGGTGGGTACACCACGGCCTGAATTAACATGGGTTTGTGCATGTTTGAATGTTTACAATTAATATCGTGTATCTGTCAGTTTTGAGACTACTAACTGGGTTTGAAGGGTTAAAAATGCAGCCACCTTTTAACATTGATGGTTCTTTTTTTTAAGGGGGGCAAAGACATGTCACAAAGTAAGTCCCTTTTTTGTCTAAAAGCTGTTCCTTAGCGCAAGGAGACTCTGTCCTTGCTTTTTTCAGAGGGAAATAAAACGGGGCCAAGCTCCAATCAGCCTGTTTTGGTACAAAGATGAAAATGATTTTCAGAGGCCTTTTGTTTATAAGGAAACAGATAAGACTTCAGGCCAAAGTGGTCACGCTTTATAAGTGACCAGTATAATGAACGGAGAGTGGTGAGGTATTTTAGCTGAACTCGCTGAGCTGAGCAGTTGTCAGTTGAGTCTTGAACAAGGAAGTTCAACTGGGAGCTGTGTGGAAACTCTCTCTCTTTTCTGACCTTCAACTTCAATCTGGAAGTTTGTGTTCCATTCATACTGGTTTTTATTGGGAGTTTGCTTATTGGAACAATTGTGTATATTAGGAACAGCATAATTAAGTCTAG
>NW_025134278.1:0-1170 GCF_004010195.1 Chiloscyllium plagiosum
CAGTCTGCCAGCAAGGTTCGATTCCAGGCTCGGAGATCTTCCTGGATTCAGAGAAAACACTTGACCGGATGGAGTGGATGTGCGCCTTTTATGTCCTTGAATGGTTTGGTCTTGGAGGGGTCTTCGCCTGGTGGGTGGCAGTGTTATATAGTGACCCAAAAGCAGCGAATTTCACCAATGGTATAAGATCTGACAATTTTAGCATTGACAGTGGCAACCAACAAAGTTGCTCTCTTTCATTGTTACCATTTACATCAAAGATTGAGCCGTTGGCATCTGGAGGGACACCAATATCACTGGCAAGGAGGTAGGACCAGGAAGGCATAAGATCACCCTTTAAGCAGATGGCGTTCCTCTCTTTCTAACTAACCCAATGATATCTGTGTCCTGTTTAATACGAATGATTAATTCATTTGGATCTTTCTCAGGGTATAAAATCAATTTTATGAAATCAGAGGCCATCCCTGTTGGGGGTCTTATTAGGGTACCCGACCTTGGGGTGGAATCTGATTCCCTTCCAGATGGTCACAATGAGGTTTAGGTATTTTTAACATCCAAGCCTTCGATTAATTATATAAAGCTAACTTCGTGCAGTTGCTAGAGAAGATAAGACATAATCTTCCAATATCCAGTTTGAGTTAGCTCTGGTTAAAATTAATGCCCTTCCTTGTTTATGATACCCCATGACAATGCTCTCTTTGACTCTGCCCAGACAGGCGCTATGGATGCTTAACAGTTGGCTTTGATCTTTCATCTAGCGTCACAGATGGCCTCCTATTAAGCTGGACAAATTGTAGCTTCCACAGTGAATGGGGGTGTGTTGGTTTTCCATAATTTAAGAAATACCAGCTAAGTTCCTTGCTTTCCGATGTGGCTGATTGGGCTTGCCAGGACCCATGGTCAATTTAGCTGGAAGTCGAGGCCTTCCAGCAAAATTGTCCCCTCATTAATCTGTTGTTCATGGACAAGATGAGGACTGTTATCGAGAATTGCAGAAACCCATTGTTCTTAACACAGTGAAAGCATGGAGAATGATGGGACAAGTTGAGGGCACTTTAAAAAACAAACACTTCGGCTTTCACTCTCATTGTAGGATTGGTAGGATTCCAGCCGGGATTGATGGATTCTGGCTTTAGTCTCTGGGAGTCCAGATGAGTTTCCTGTTTGGGA
>NW_025134279.1:0-1170 GCF_004010195.1 Chiloscyllium plagiosum
GACTGAACATTCTCTCTGGATCCCAATTCTTTCTGTGTTTTTGCTTTCTTTACACGCACCTCAACAACACAAGCAAGAGGAGATTAACATGGAAGATGATTGACTCATCACACTGCAGGTGCAACGCATCCACCTTCTACAGAACACACCACTTACAAAGCAGTGCAGAAGTCCCAGAAACCTAAGGCCAGAAACATGTTCAGCTATTTCTCCAGCTAAGCGTTTATCTGAACAAAGTCATTTTGATACTGCTTAGCTTGTGGCACCGAATGTAATCCAAATTGCAGAACACTGCCTGGAAGTGTAATTGCAACACTTTCAAGTCAGGCATTCCAGAAAGCATTGGGACTAACTGAAGTTAAATAGTGTGAAGAGTTACAGTTGAAATGCAGGCAGATGGCACAAAGCCATAAAATTAAATGCAGAGCTGGTCCAAGCACTACCATCTAAATTGCTTCCTTGTGCATCATAAGACATACATGACTCTGTATCGTCAAAATACACACTGAAGTAGTTCGAGAAGTTCAACCATCTGCCTATCCAACAGCGGCTGTACATTGAACTACATAAAGAACAAAGAAAGTTTACACCCCAGGAACAGGCCGTTCGGCCATCTAAGACAGAGCCGATCCAAATCCACTGTCTAAACCTGTCGCCCAATTCCTAAACATCTGCATCCCTCTGCTTCCCACCTGCTCATGCATCTGTCCAGACGCATCTTACATGCATCTACCGTGTCTGACTCTACTACCTCGGCTGGCAACGCGTTCCAGGCACCTACCAACCTCTGTGTGAAGTACTTGCCGCGTGTATCCCCCTTAAACGTTTTACCTCTCATATTGAAAGGTTGATATTTCGTTATTGAATCCTTCACCCTGGGAAAAAAGTATTTATCTCTATCTACCATATCTATACCCTTCATGATTTTGTCGACCTCAATCAGGTCCCACCTCAATCTCTTACTTTCTAAAGAAAGCAATCCTAACCAAGTCAAACTCTCTTTATAGCCAGCACCTTCCAAACCAGGCAATCTCCTCGTAAATCTTCTCTGCACCCTCTCCAAAGCATCCACATCTTGTTTGGTAATGTGGCGACCAGAACTGTACACAGTATTCTAAACATGGCCGAAACAATGTATTGTAAAATTTTAACATGACCTGCCAATTCTTA
>NW_025134280.1:0-1170 GCF_004010195.1 Chiloscyllium plagiosum
GCATTAAAGGAACTGGACACCCTCCACAACAATACAGTCACTTAACTGTATATTGTTCAACACTTGAATATTTATTCCCTTAATTGCTAAGGCACAATTGCAACAGAGTGCACCGCCTAGAACATTCATTGGAGTACGTCGTCCAGGGTTTGATGACAGACCCTTTAATGTTCAAAAACACGGAAACGTCACTGTTTGCAAATTACCCTCCAAGGACATATCAGCATGACTTGGAGAGGAATCAGTGGTAAATTCATTGAGTGGTGAAACGGTCTTGATGGTCAAAGAGTTATACTTCAGCCCTCCACCTTTTATCATACAATAATTTAAAAATTGACTATTGCATTGACCAGACTTGTGCACATTTATTTGGTTGTTTCCTAAACTGGCGCTTGTTAAAGATCGAATATCATCCTCAGCCTGTGGTCGACAATAGAAAATATCCAAAAACCCTCTCGAACAACTGATCTCCCTGTCCAACAACCTTCAGAGATCTGTGAATGTCCACTCCAAGATCTCTTTGTTCCTGTACACCACTCAGAATCCCCACTGCTATTGTTTCAACTCCCCAAATTCATTACCACTTATTGGTCTGGATTTAATTACATTCGCTATTTTTCCTTTCTAACTGATTGTTACATCCCTGCGGTCCGTGAAATTATTCATCATTGTCAACTATACAACCAATTGTTGTATCTTCTGTAAACTTCTTAACCATGACTCCTACAACTATTTTTGAATTCTCGATCTTCATCAGGAATCAGGCATCCAAACATGGTTCATTTTTGGATGGGATGAACACCTAAATAACAGCAGAACCGGACCCTTGCTGTCATTTGTAAACCTGATGGTGACTCTGCAGGTTGGTCTCCTGACTGATTCCTTCTCACATGTTGGAGTGGTGAATGACCTGTCCAAGTTGTAACTGAGCAAGTGAGTTTACACATCAGCGGGTAATTGAATCCCTTCCTGCAGACCCCGCCCGCATGGACATGCCTTCATTGCGGCGTGGGTAGTCTTGTGTCTGTTCAGTTTGGATAAGCAGTTGCATTTGAGTCCACGCTGAGACAACTCCCAATTATCCCCATCATCCATGTATCTTTCTTATCCTTCCTCATTCTCCTACGGAGTATGACTATCATAGTCTGAACAGCACTTGTTGTTCATCCT
>NW_025134281.1:0-1170 GCF_004010195.1 Chiloscyllium plagiosum
TGAATGGGGGAAAGAGGTTCACTCCATTGAGTGGAGATAAAGAAGATGCAACCACACAAGGTCATGGAGAGGACAAGAGGGAGAATGCATGAAAAATGGAGAACTGCCATAAAAAGGTCAGGCTGTGAAGTTATGGAATTGTATATTAACCCCTACAGGCTGTAACATACAAAAGTGTAAAGTAAGGGTTCTGTAAAGCGAGCTTGGGTTGTGCTGCTTTGGAACTTTGCATCAACCCAGGACTGAAATGGTAGCATGACAGCAAGGTATGTTATTGAAATGGGAAGCAATGTGAGGGTCAGGATAATTCATACAGACAGAGTGGGAGTGTTCCTCAAAGCAATTTCTTCTTTCGTTCCCCCCAGTGTAAAGGAGACTGCATTCGAGCAGGAATGATAAGAGACTGTTTGGAAAAAGTACAAGTGAAATGTTGCTTCACCTGGAAGGTGTGATTGGGGCCTTGGACAGTGAGAGTGAAGAGGTGAATAGGCAAGTGTTGCAGCTTCTGCAATTGCATGGGAAGGTGCCATGGGAGGAGTGGGGAAGTGTTCGGGAGGGTGTCACAGAGGGAATGGTCCCTGTGAAATGCTAGCAGTGGACGGGAAGGGAAAATGTGTCGGTGCTGTCCTGCTGGAGGTGATGGACGTGGCGGAGGATGATTCTGTGAATGTGGATTCTAGTGCAGTAGGAAGTGAGGACAATCTTTGTTCAGGGAAGGAGGGGACGGAGTAAGGGGAGAAGCGAGGGAGATGGGACAGCCACAGCTGAAGGATCGGTCCATCAGAATTAGAGGATTTCTCGTTTGAGAGAAAAGGTGGTAATGTATGAAGCTTCCCACTGGAATGTTGCTTCATCGAATAGAAATGATAGAGCCAGAGAAACTGTGAGAATGGCGTCACTCTCAGTTGATCATGTGTTCAGCCACATACGGAGGTCCCCCAAAATGATTGAAAAGAGCAAGGCATTTCAATTGTAGAATTATGTCTTATATCTGGTCAAAAACAGAATGTGAAAATAGACCCACTTGAAGGTCAGTAGATGTGTGGGGGAAACATGTAAGCAGATACTTCATAACGCTCAGCATTGATGGACTCTGGTCAAAAACAAGATGGTATGAAGATGTGAAGATGAACCACTCATGATGCACTTAAGCTCTGAAGGATAACTAAT
>NW_025134282.1:0-1170 GCF_004010195.1 Chiloscyllium plagiosum
ACAGGTTTAATTGGAAGCACACTAGCTTTCGGTACAACCACCTGATGAAGGAGCGTTGCTCCAAAAGCTAGTGTGCTTCCAATTAAACCTGTTGGACTATAACCTGGTGTTGTGTGATTTTGAATTTAATGATAACTATGAATTGAGTCTTGGAAAAACCCATCTCGTTCACTGATACCCTTTAAATACCATTCTTGCCTGGTCTGACCTACAGGTGACTCCAGACCCCAGCAATGTGGTTGACTCTTAAACTGCTCTCTGGGCAAATAGGGATGGGAAATAAATGCTGGCCAAGGCAGCTATGCTCTCAATCCATAAACAATTTTTAAAAAATGACTTACCAGGGACATCAACAGCAGCAATAATAATTTAATATACTTTATCAACAATGGTAAACTATTCCAGCATTTTGCATATGAAGGATCTGTTCCTGGGTCTTGAAGCCAAAATCTCACAATATAGTATTAATGTACTCAGGGACACTATTTTATACTGTTTTGGATTCTCAGGGAAATTTTAAAGTTGTATCATTATTATTTGTTTAGGAAAATATATTATCACAGAGATACTAAGTTTCTGTCCCATTAGAATTTTTCAGTTCTGAAATTTCACAGGAAAACATCAAAGAGAAGCCTTGCAGCCTTAGTGACCCAATAATAGGACAAGGAGAAAGTGAGGTCTGCAGATGCTGGAGATCAAAGTTGAAACTTTATTGCTGGAACAGCACAGCAGGTCAGGCAGCATCCAGGGAACAGGAGATTCGACGTTTCGGGCACAGGCCCTTCTTCAGGAATCAATAATAGGACAATCCCTGTGAGCAATGGATTGCTGAAATCATCGAGTCAAGAGTCATAAAGCACTAAAGCAGACCCTTCGGTCCAACCTGTCTGTGCCAACTAGACATTCGAATCTGACCGAGTCCCATTTACCAGCACTTGGCCAATAACCCTTTAAACCCTTCCTATTTATATATCCATCCAGCTGCATTTTAAATGTTGTACTTGTACCAGCCTCTATCACTTCCTCTGGCCGCTCGTTTCAAATATACACCACCTTTTGTGTGAAAAAGTTGCATCTCTTTCAAATTTAAGCCTTTTAAATCTTTTCCTCTTACCTAAACCTCTGCCCTCCAGTTTAGGACTCTCCTACCCTGGGAAAAAGACTTTGCCT
>NW_025134283.1:0-1170 GCF_004010195.1 Chiloscyllium plagiosum
TGAAAGTTGAAAAAACATCAACATATATTGCAGCCATAGCTTTTGAAAGTGGCCTTTTTTTAACAGAATGTAACGTGAAAAGGAAATTCTAGAGAGCAGGAATTTCTGTAAGATTTCTGGAGGAACTTCCTCTTGACAACATCTCTCAGTGTTATTGCAAACACCACCATTCCAGACCACAGCCCATCCCAATATTTGCGTTACTCCTGGTGATTAGAGTGATTCCTCTTTTAAAAAAAAATGCTCTATCAGCTCAATAGAGCCTTTTGATCTTCAGGGTTTATTTTCAAATGTTTGCAAGTCATTTATAGGTGTAAGCCTTTTGTTTAATTTGTGTTTCACAATGACTTGTGGCTGGGGACATTTTGACAGACCAGATTGTCAGGAGGATGGGAATCAAAGTTTGCCAGACATGAGGAAGCAAGTTTGAATATGATCTGATTTTGATGTGGTTTAATTATGCTTCATTTGGAATACAACAATGTGAAAAGGGAATGTTGAAGAACCATTGATTCCTTTGAAATGTTTTGTGCAACGCGACGAATGCCAGTTCAGATAACAACAGCTACATTAAAAAGGCTGCTAGACTGCCTCCCATGGAATTTAATATTAATGACAGAGTTGTCTTAAACAGTAGTACCACCACCCTAAATGCTGAGACAGGAAATTGCTTGCTGATCGATAATGAGGTTCTGTTTCTGGACATTGGAGCGATTGTGAAAATACTGAGGAATTGGGTTCCTCTCCTTCACCCCACCTCATCGCTTCTCTTTGTTTCTCTTTCCTGCTCATCCTCACTCCCCCACCCCCCATTCCACACTACCTCCAAAATCATTGCATGGTCTCCAAAGTTTGGTGACATTTGATGAAATATGGCTACATATTTGAAGAAAAATGGCTATGGATTGGGACCGGCTCCTGGCCTCCTCACCTTGTCTATCTCCCATACAATGTCGCCATTGAATGCTTCGCACTTTTTTATAATTTAAGTTGGACAAAGGCCATGTGTATCCACAGAGTCAGGCGCTTTGCCGAGTAATAGTTATTTGTTTGAATCAAGCGTATAAAGTGCTTTCATGGTGAATTCAATACAGGCAGCATCACATCCATACCGTTTCACTGATGTCATCAATGAATAGAAGCCTAAACCCTGAGGTCATTACACTGCTC
>NW_025134284.1:0-1170 GCF_004010195.1 Chiloscyllium plagiosum
GGTATTTCTGACCTTGTGATGGAGAGTCGGGTGGCAGTATTTTGGTATTTCTGACCTTGTGATGGAGGTTCAGTTGTTGGTATTTTGGTATTTCTGACCTTGTGATGGAGGGTCGGGTGGCAGTATTTTGGTATTTCTGACCTTGTGATGGAGAGTCGATTGTTGGCAGTTTGGTATTCCTGACCTTGTGATGGAGGGTCCGTTGTTGGTATTTTGGTATTTCTGACTTTGAGTGGAGGGTCGGGTGTCAATATTTTGGCATTTCTGACCTAGTGATGGAGGGACTGTTGTCAGTATTGTGTTATTTCTGACCTTGTGGTGTAGAGTCGATTGTTGGCATTTTGGTATTTCTGACCTTGTGTTGTAGGGTCGGTTGTCAGTATTTTGTTATTTCTGACCCTGTGATGTAGAGCCGATTGTTGGCAGTTTGGTATTTCTGACCTTGTGATGGAGGGTCAGTTGTTGGTATTTTGGTATTTCTGACCTTGTGATGGAGGGTCGGGTGTCAGTATTTTGGTATTTCTGACCTTGTAATGGAGGGTCAGTTGTCGGTATTTTGGTATTTCTGACCTTGTGATGGAGTGTCGGGTGTCAGAATTTTGGTATTTCTGACCTTGTGATTGAGGGTCGGTTGTCTGTATTTTGGTATTTCTGACCTTGTGATGGACGGTCGGGTGTCGGTATTTTGGTATTTCTGACCTTCTGATGGAGGGTCGGTTTTCAGTATTTTGGTATTTCTGACCTTATGATGGAGGGTCGGTTTTCAGTATTTTGGTATTTCTGACCTTATGATGGAGGGTCGGTTTTCAGTATTTTGGTATTTCTGACCTTATGATCGAGGGTCGGTTTTCAGTATTTTGGTATTTCTGACCTTGTGAAGGTGGGTCGGTTGTTGGTATTTTGGTATTTCTGACCTTATGCTGGAGGGTCGATTGTCAGTATTTTGGTACTTCTGACCTTGTGATGGAGTGTCGGATGTCAGCATTTTGGTATTTCTGACCCTTTGATGGAGGGTCAATTGTTGGTATTTTGGTATTTCTGACCTTGTGATGGCGGGTCGGTTGTCGGTGTTTTGGTATTTCTGACCTTGTGATGGAGGGTCGGGTGTCAGTATTTTGGTATTTCTGACCTTGATAAGGTAGGGTCGGTTGTCTGTATTTTGGTATTTCT
>NW_025134285.1:0-1170 GCF_004010195.1 Chiloscyllium plagiosum
AAATTAGAAAAATAATGGAAATTGCTGGAAAAGCTCAGCATGTCTGGCAATATTTGTGAAGAGAAATCAGAGTTAATGATTCGAGTCCAGTGATCCCTTCCTCAGAACCGTTCTGAGAGAAAAAGAGTTTGCATGTTAGGTGAATTGGCCATGCTTAACTGCCCTTAGTCTTAGGTGAAGGGGTAAATGTAGCAGAATGGGTCTGGATGGGTTGCTCTTCGGAGGGTCAGTGTACACTTGTTGGGCCGAAGGGCCAGTTTCCACACTGTAAGTACTCTATTCTAAACTGTAACTGGACAAGAACTCTTAACTCTGATTTCTCTTTAGAGATGCTGCCAGACCTGCCTGAATGAATCTAGGATGTTCTTTTTGAAACATTTCAGTCTCTTTTACCTCCACTTAGTGTTCTACCACTCTCACTGAAGTCAATCTGTTTGAATCTCCAAGGCCGTTTTTGAAAATGAATTCAATTCCCTCTTATGAGAATTTATTTTCCTACTCCCACTCCCCAATTCACTAAGTCACTCCTTAATCATACTTTATGTAATGAGACTGGTTTTAACCTCCATGAATACCTCCAACTAATATGATTTGGACATGCCGGTGTTGGGCTGGGGTGTACAAAATTAAAAATTACACAACATCAGGTTATAGTCCAACAGGTTTAATTGGAAGCACTAGCTTTCAGAGCGCCGCTCCTTCAACAGCTTGTTGTGGAGGACACAATTGTAAGACACAGAATTTTTAGCAAAAGTTTACAGTCTGATGTAACTGAAATCATACATTGAAAGGTACCTTGATTGTTTGTTAAGTCTCTCATCTGTTAGAATGACCATGATAGTTTCACTTCTTTCATATGTGAATCACAAAACGATTATTAAAAGTTACATTCTCAGGTCAACTGTAACAATTGGTGTCAGCCCAGATAAGATGTTGAAGGTGTTAGCCTCCTGTGAGCTGTTGTCTGTACCATAATGTTTAGACTGATTCTAATCTAAAAAATGAGTTAACAGAGTCTTACATGGATTCACGCAGGTTTTGAGCAAAGTAGAATGTAACTCTGCAAGTACAAATTCACCCCATAAATGTATATGTGTGTGTGCGTGTGTCTGGGGTGGAGGGTTGTGAGTGACTGTGACAGAGTGTATATATGCGTGTGTGTGTGTGTGT
>NW_025134286.1:0-1170 GCF_004010195.1 Chiloscyllium plagiosum
ATGTGCCTGTGTGTGTCAGGATGTTCACCTGAAGGTCCAAGGCTGAATGTCGTGCCCCGGTGAAGTGTTCTCTGACTGGGAGGGAGCACTGCTGCCTGGTGATTGTTGTGTGGTGTCCATCCATCCGTTACTCTGCTCACTCTCTCCAAACTATTATGACATTGTCAGTTTAGTAAAACCAGGATGTGGAAGGTTGTCTGCCATTGCAATGATTGGATCAAATTACTGAAGAGAGTTCTAACCTTGCAGGGAAAGGATCATGCTGCACCAATCAGGGTTCTGCCTTCAGCCTGTGGGTTATAAAAAGCAGAGTTGCCCAGCGCAGGTTAGAGTGAACACTGACGGTGAAGCAGTTTTCCTGGAAATACTGTGGCTCCAGGTAAGTAACCAGATACTGGTTAGAATTTGGAGCAAGTTCAGAGATTTGTCACTTGATTATTATGAGCTCGGGGATAAACCTGGTCCTGACTGACCAGTGAAGGGAGATCACACAGAGATCTGGAGGAGATAGACAGTGGTGGACACACTAGTGTTTTGACAATACATTTGCCAAAGGGTCACGGGATTTGAAATTTAACTTGGCTTCCTCTTCACAGTTGTTGCCCAACCTGCAGAGTTTCTCCAGCATTTTCTGTCCCTGTTTGTTCCAGATGTCCAGCATCTGCAGTTCTTGGTTTTATTATGCCGAGGCGCGGTGGGTCAGGATCACATACGCGTTAATAATTTGGGAAGTTGGAGATTGGACCAAGAAACATGAGCAGATTGGAATGAAGGAATAATGTTTATCAAAGGCAGATGGTTGAGTGTGGTCTCATGGAAATAGAGGTCACTCGCTGCAGATGGGTTTGCAATTCCACTCACAAGTTAAACTTTTCTCTAACTCTCCCAGCCTCTCATTCCAACTGTCTATTCTCCCTCACAGGAAGATGCGGACTCTGTTGCTGATACTGGGCTACCTGAGTAAGTAATTTCATTTATCAGTGATGCCACCTATTAGTGCAAGAATAATTGTGTGAATTTGATGCTGTCACAATCTAACTCCATATCCTGGTAAAAGTGGGAACACAGCTGGGCAAGCTGGTGAACAGGGGATTACATTAGATTAGATTCCCCACAGTGTGGAGACAGTGTGGGATGAGGTGTGTGAGGGGGTGTGTTGAGTTGTGTGTT
>NW_025134287.1:0-1170 GCF_004010195.1 Chiloscyllium plagiosum
CAGTGTTCCCGTGGCACTGGCAATAGCAGGAAAAGGGGTCCCCTGACGGTGGCAATAGCAGGAACAGGGTTCCCATGGTGGTTGCAATAGCAGGAACAGTGTTCCCATGGTGGTTGCAATAGCAGGAACAGTGTTCCCGTGGCGGAGGCAATAGCAGGAACCGAGTTCCCATGACGGTGGCAAAACGAGGAACAGGGTTCCCATGACGGTGGCAATAGCAGGAACAATGTTCCCGTGGCGGAGGCAATAGCAGGAACCGAGTTCCCATGACGGTGGCAAAACGAGGAACAGGGTTCCCATGACAGTGGCAATAGCAGGAACAGTGTTCCCGTGGCGGAGGAAATAGCAGGAACCGGGTTCCCATGACGGTGGCAAAACGAGGAACAGGGTTCCCATGACGGTGGCAATAGCAGGAACAGTGTTCCCGTGGGGGTGGCAATAGCAGGGACAGGGTTCCCGTGGGGGTGGCAATACCAGGAACTGGGTTCCCGTGGGTGTGGTAATAGCAGGAACAGGGTTCCCGTGACGGTGGCAATAGCAGGAACAAGGTTCCCGGGGGGTGGCAATAGCAGGAACAGGGTTCCGGTGTGGGTAGCAACAGCAGGAACAGTATTCCCATGATGGTGGCAATAGGAGGAACAGGGTTCCCGTGACGGTGGCAATAGCAGGAACAGTGTTCCCGTGGCAGTGGTAATTGCAGGAACTGTGTTCCCGTGGAAGAGGCATTAGCAGGAACAGGGTTCCCGTAGGAGTGGCAATAGCAGGATCAGTGTTCCCGTGGTGATGGCATTAGCAGGAACAGGGTTCCCATGGCGATGACAATAGCAGGAAAAGGGTTCCCGTGGCAGGGGGCAATAGCATGAACAGGGTTCCCGTGGGCGTGGCAATACCAGGAAGAGGGTTCCCGTGGGGATGGCAATAGCAGGAAAAGAGGTCCCGTGACGGTTGCAATAGCAGGAACAGGGTTCCCGTGGTGGTGGCAATAGCAGGAACAGTGTTCCAGTAGGAGTGGCAATAGCAGAATCAGAGTTCCCGTGGCGATGGCATTAGCAGGAACAGGGTTCCCGTGACGGTGGCAATAGCAGGAACAGGGTTCCCATGGGGGTAGCAATAGCAGGAACAGGATTCCCCTGGGGTTGGAAATCGCAGGAACAGGGTTCCCATGGCAGT
>NW_025134288.1:0-1170 GCF_004010195.1 Chiloscyllium plagiosum
TACCAGAGTGTTGTCTGGTTTGGAGGGTATTAGTCAGAAGGAGAAATTGAACACACATGGTTTGTTTGCACCTGGGAATCATTGACTATGGGGCTACCTGATAGACATTTACAAAACTGTCAGAGGCATAGATAGAAGGACAGTTAGAGGCTTTTTCCTAGAGGAGAAATATCAATTACTAGGGGGAACCATAGGTTTTAGTTAAAATGGAGAAAGTTCAAGAGACATGATTGGTAAGTTTTTTTTGCTTTTTCAGACAGAATGTGCAAGTGACTGGGATGCACTGATAGAAGGGAAGGAGCTAATATAGCAAGAATTAAGAGGTATCTTGGCACAGAGAAGAGAAAGGACAGAAAAGAATGACATAGAATGTGTAGAAGCAAAAACTTTCATTTGAACTTTCGAAGGGCATCATGTGTCAGTGTGGGCTTGCTGGACGGGACGGCCTGTTCCTGTGCTGGACTGTTCTTTAAGTCAAGATTTGAGTGCAGCAGTGGTGAGGTGCTGACTGAATGATGACTGATGATCAAAAGCCACATTATTGTAGATCTTTCCTCATCAATTTTCACCTTCATATCCTCCCTCCCACTGTGGGGAAGCTCAATATGGAGAATTTGACATGAATACCAGAGTTGGTAACTGGTGACTCCATCTTGTACCTTGCTCCTGCGGCCTTCTCTCTTGGACACCAATGTCTCGGGTGACAATGCACGAACAGAAACTACATGTACTCCACACCCACCAATGCTGGCATCTGTCACATGCCAGCCTCACCATGTATTCCCAGCACATCTCCGACCCACTGACAGTCCACTTCTGTACTTCAATGCTGCAGCTCGGGGTGCACTGACAACTCTAATTGTAAGGACACTGCTCAGGGATACACACATTGGTGCAAGGACACTGTGCTCAGGGATACACATCCAGATCATGGTCTGTCCTGCTGGGCTGCTCACTCCATGTTTGTACACACTCAATGCTGCCGCAATGACACTGTGCTCAGGGACATACACTCAGCTCATGGACTGTCCCACTGGTGTGCTCACTCCGTGTTATACACTCACTTTGAGCAGACTTGAATACTTACAGAATTATTGCCTTGCCTTACCCTGCCTTTAGCAGTATTTCCCCTCAGCTAGAGCTACCAGACTCATCCGCCTGCTGTATTGT
>NW_025134289.1:0-1170 GCF_004010195.1 Chiloscyllium plagiosum
TATCTGGTTTGTGCGGGTAAGTTGGGTCTGTTGTATAACTGACTCTATGACCCCTTGCCTTTTGACCCCCATGCTCAATCAATCTTTTGAGATGAAATATTTCATGGCCAGAACTATCTGGAGTTTCAAAAAAGATGCATTTGTAATGAAGTCAATCTGATAATTCTGTATATGAAAAAGAAAGAGAATGAATCATTTTTAAAAATGAAATGATGGCTGAAGGTTGCATTTGACTTAAAACCTGTATACTTGCTGCTGCAGAATATTATATGTTCATATAGAATATAATCAGTTCAGTTGGGTGGGTTTTTGAGATGTGCCTTAAAGCAGTCTAGTGGGTGAAAGATTTCTCCAAAGTATTGAGTATTGTTGGAATGGAGAACTGCCACATATATTGTGATCCGACCCCCATACTGTAATTTTTCAAACAATGAAATGGACAAGATCACTGCCCATTCATATTCAATCCCCTTTTATACATGAAATGTGACCTTTGTTTTGCTTCCCACTTCCCTATCTCTATCTCCTGAGGATCTGAAACGTAAATACAGGCTGAGGTAACTAGTTGTTGTCAGGAACAATCACTTAACCCATGCTGTTACTAACTTAAGTGGGAATAAAATGGCTTCTCAATGCAAATAATATGACAAAATGGCTTCTAGGCTGCAAATTGACAATTCTGTTAAAAGCTGCATAAAATAGCTTTTAATGCTGTTCGAGCTGCATAATTGACTAATCACAGTCTGCCTCAACAGAGATTAGCAGACAATGCTTCCTTTACAGCATAGAAATCACTAGACTAGATGAGACATTACTGGCCACCCTAACTGACCTTCAAGTGCAGATGGCAAGACTCGGTTCGTGAGGTTAGGGTGGCTTAAGTGTTGGAAAATAAAGTTGGTTCCCAGGAAATATCATTGGACTGAGTAGCTGTCAGTTAAGATTGTTTCATAAGTTAGTTGGTAATTGTCTGAATGTCCTACACGATAATGGCCTGTACCTTTCTTTAAGAGAAGTATAAAAATGTCTGCTTTAAGGGGTGTAGGTTTGCTCGCTGAGCTGTAGGTTTGATATCCAGATGTTTCATTACCTGGCTTGGTAACATCATCAGTGGCGACCTCCAAACAAAGCTGTATCAGAACACTATTGGAACAGAGAGACCAGCGCCCC
>NW_025134290.1:0-1170 GCF_004010195.1 Chiloscyllium plagiosum
AGAGGCATTTTCAACACTGAATGGGTGCACCATGAGTGTGGGGAATTGACTTGCAGCTGTCATTGGAAAGTCAGTGGAGTTTCTGTGGATGGTGTTCTCAGGTTTGTATTGTCAGTTGCTGCGTTCATTCAGGGAGACCCGAGGGCCTGTTGACCGCACTCTGGACACTGCACTTTCAGTATATCTGTGTCCATGCTAAAGAAATGGAGCTGAGACTACAGAGAATGGAAGCTGTGTAAACAGGGTGGGGCTGGGCACTGCACATTCCTCCCTGGGATTTCCAGGAACATTTGTCTAAGCTGGACCATTCCAAGTGTAAATTGCGAAACCAGTTTGTTTGAAAAATGAGGTAGTCACTGAACTGTGTCCCCTCCTTCAGTATAACCTGTAGCCTCACACCAGCAACAGGACTGTACGGACTCTCACCATGAAGTGAACTGGATTGATTCTGGAACTTTCCAGGCAGGAGTGGGTAATACATCCACCATCTCTGAAGTGCAGTCCTCTGATGTATTCACGAGCTGTCAGAAACCACCTGCCTGCTGAGAGGAATTCATTGGTTCCATCTCAACTGTGGAAGGTACAGAAACTAACTTCCAGAAATACAAGGGAACGGGGGACTAGTAAAAATGAGAAACTGCAGGAAATTAGAATTAATGAAGAGTATGTTTTTGAAAATCTAATTGAATTGAAGTTTTATGAGTTACTGAATATGATGAGCTGCATCCCAGAATATTGAGGAGGTGGCAATAGTTACAGTGAAATAATTACTGATTATTTTTCAAAGCTGGTTAGATTCTGGAAAGGATCCTGCAGACTGGAAAGCAGCTGTTGTAAACTTAAACATTTAAAACAGGATGGAGAGGGCAATACGAAAACTAAATAGCTTGATGTCAGCTTGATGTGAGAAAAATATTGTAACCTTTTATAAGGAATGTGACAACGAGGCACTTGGAGAATAGTGATCTGATTTGGTAGAGTCGGCCGAGATTCAGTAAAGGGAAATGATCTTTGATAAACATATTGGAATTTGTGGAGATTGTCCGCTGTGACATCGACAATTGAGAACCAATGGGAATGGAGTATTTAACTTTTCAGCAGAAGTTTGACATAGTTGAATGCAGTTGAGTGGGGAAAGTTAAATTCCTTGGATATGTAGGTGTGAAATAA
>NW_025134291.1:0-1170 GCF_004010195.1 Chiloscyllium plagiosum
TTGCATGAAGCCCAATTCCCGCACAAACCGGTACGGATACGCAGACTCATACCAAATTAACCACATGCGGTACCATATTGCATACAACATGAACATTGACCACAACAGGATGAAATTAGCCGAGGTCACAAACAGTAAAATAATGGATTTTTTTCGGTTTCTTATTTCTGTGTCAAACTGAGCATCTCCAATTGTGTGATTCCGGAGTCTGCTCCGGGCTCTGCTGGTCACTAAAATATGTCTGACGGTGAAAATATTGAGCAACACATTCAGGAGAAATGGGAGAGTTGCAGTTAGAATGTGGTGGATAAACTCGATTATGACCCAGACATGGGAGGATTGAACACCGTTTGTAAACTAACAAAACCAGAGGCCGTTCCACAGCCAATACCAAGGTGTGTGCATAAAAAAAAACAGAAAATGTTCTTTAAACAGCTAAGCACCGTCACTGCTCCCAGAACCGCAACCACAGTTTTCACACTGCAATATTTACTTTTCAGCTTTTTTGCAACAAATGGCCACAAAACGATCGAAGGTGAACGTGACGGCGAACCAGACCGAACAGTCAGTGACTGCATAAACCAGGACGGCGTGGATGTTACACATTGGGATTGAGTACAGGAAATAAAACTGTTCCCGGTAAACAATGGGAATGTGTCTCAGTGTCAGGTCGAGGATAATGACCAGTAGATACGCCACTGCCATGGCTGCCAGGTAACGTCTAACACATGAAGACAATCCACAATCTTGATAAAGCAGGGTGTATATCGTCACTCCGTTGACTTTCAAGAAGGAAAATACATTATAGATCAGCCTAGAGGTAAAGTGGCCAGTTCAATTGAAAGGTAAAAACAAGGACTGCAGATGCTGGAAACCAGATTCTACATTAGAGTGGTGCTGGAAAAGTACAGCAGTTCAGGCAGCTTCCGAGGAGCAGGGAAATCGACGTTTCGGGCAAAAGCCCTTCATCAGGAATAGAGGCAGAGTGCCTGCACGGTGGAGAGATGAATGAGTGGAGGTTGGGGGTGAGAAGAATCAGCATAGAGTTCAATAGGTGAATGGGGGTGGGGATGGAGGTGACAGGTCAGAGAAGAGGGTGGGGAAGGTAGCAAAGAGTAGAATGGATAAATGGGGTGGGAATGAACGTGATAGGTCAGAGGCGGGTGGAGT
>NW_025134292.1:0-70 GCF_004010195.1 Chiloscyllium plagiosum
TTGACTATGCATTTTCTGCCCTTATACACCTCTCGGGATTTACTTGATCTCAGCTCTGTTTACCTGACAT
>NW_025134292.1:80-1170 GCF_004010195.1 Chiloscyllium plagiosum
CTCAGCTCTGTTTACATATGCCTCCTTCTTTACCTTGACCAGAGCCATCCAGCACTCCTTGCACACACCAGCTTGCCCCTCTCACTAATAGGAAAACGTTGACTCTGGAGTCTCTGAAACCAAGTTTTGATGGCCTTGCATTTTACAACCATCCCTTTACCTGTGAACAGGGTATTCCAATTAGCCTTTCACAGGGCTCGCCTATCACTGTCAAAATTGACCTAGTTCAAAGTTAGAACTTTAATGTTTACATCAGGTCTTTCCTATTCCACAACTAATTTAAAACTAATATTTATGCGTAACAGAAAGTTAAACAAACACTTCCTGCCCCTCTGTAACTGGCTCGAGAGGCTGAATGGGCTCATCATAGCCCTCTGTAATATACTGGAAAGGCTGAATGGCCTCCTCCTGTCTTTGTGTAACAAACCGAGACATTAAATGAGACAGCAGCCCGTGGACGACGAACAGCCGTTAAACTGTATCTGATGGAGGTCCATCCCTTCTCAGTTACAGAAACATAACCAAAACAATTTATTCCCGGTGCCCACTCAGTAACACCTCATACAGCTGCAGTGGCACATCTCTTTGTTTTGAATGATTCTGTTGGCAAAATGTGCTGAAAAATGTGTTGCTGAAAAAGCACGAAACGTCGAATCTCCTCCTCCTTGGATGCTGCCTGACCTGCTGCGCTTTTCCAGCAACACATTTTTCAGCTCTGATCTCCAGCATCTGCAGTCCTCACTTTCTCCTTGTTGGCAAAATGTGCCAATATTCTAGATTTCCGGGAAGGAGAACTGTGAGTATAAATACTCACTGTTTCACCACCAACGGTCATTTGAGTGCGAGCAGCGGCCGAGTTGAGGTGAACCCGGGAGACTACAGCTAAGGTAAGAGTTTTTTTCAAAATTACTTACCTGTAGGAAACTTGCCCACCCGAGTTTTCTTTATGCAACCGATCTGATATTTTATAACTACTTCTTTCATAAACAGAGTGGAACATATACAGACCCCTGCAGTGTTCTGTTAATACTCTCATATCCAAGTTTAAAAAAGATTTAATGATTTATGGTCCATTCCATTTTTATTATCC
>NW_025134293.1:0-1170 GCF_004010195.1 Chiloscyllium plagiosum
AGATGACCGAATTTGTTCTGCTCGAGGTCATCAGCTTTTGTCAGTCTCAAAACAGCTTATACGTCAGTGTTTCCATAGCTCAGTGGTTGGAGCGCTGGTTTTGTAGCCAGGGGTTGTAACTTCGAACTTCCCTGTGTCCTTCCGATTTTGCTTACATCTATTGTTGCAAGCATCCGAAGGTGCGCTCTCTATGCTGTTAGGAATTGTTTTTGAAGGAACAGCTGGAAGTCATTTATTACGCGGATCAAGCCTCATCTGTTTCAGTTTGGAAGTCCACATCCGAGTTTTCCCTTCGAGGAACATTCGGATGACAAGCCTCTGATGCAAAGAATGCCTTCGTTTGGCAGGAAGAACAACGTGACTCAGTAGAAGCAGTAACGTGACGATGAATCAGTGGGGTACAAAAACGTACAGGGATGCGGCTGATTGCTTCCGTTCCTTATGCAGAGACAGGAATCTGCTGGAATACAAATTAAGCAGGTAGGAGGCTGGAAGAGCACAGCTAGCCAGGTTGCCTCAGATGTGGAGAAGTCAACGTTTAGCAGGTACCAATTATTCACGATTGGGGCACTTTTCGAAGGACAGCCTCCTGCCTGTTTACTCCTCTGCTTATGTAAACAGATTCGGGTTTTAAAGTTGTAGTGAAGAAGTAAGAGGCCAAACGGTTCAATTCCTCATTTTATGGAAGTTGGGCTCCCCTGAGGCCTTTGTCACTCTCAAAAGATGTGCCTGCTTAGTTCCACCTATGGGTCAAATTGAGGTTCAGTTCTCCCGCAGGTCATGAACAAATTTGACGGTATCTGACTTCAGTCTCATTCGCTGGTTCATTTGAGATTAAATATTTGCAGGCAAAGCCTCATTGAGATGAACACTTCAGACGTCAGGCTGTGGGCCAAGTAGTGGAAATTGGAAACGAGAATGGATGGATGTTTGATGAATGGCACTGAAATAATGTATTATTCTGTGCTGTAAAAGCACGGTGCCACGAACATTCTTTTTTGTAAGAAATTTCTCATCGCAGGAAAAGAAAGCTATGCTGTTAAGAGAAGACGTAATTGCACATGCTGTCATTCCTGGTCGACTAGTGGTTGCGATGCAGCGCTTTCACCGCTGTGGCTGGGTTCATGTCTTGGTCAAGGAATCAGGATTTATTGTTCCTGATAAGGGCAA
>NW_025134294.1:0-1170 GCF_004010195.1 Chiloscyllium plagiosum
GTGTTTCTGTCTGTCCTGTTCCTCAGTACCTGCTTCTGGTGTTACTGTCACTACTGTTCCTCAGTTCCTCCTGCTGGAGTTACTGACTCTCCTGTTCCTCAGTACGTGCTGCTGGTGTTACAGTCTCTCCTGTTCCTCAGTTCCTACAGCTGGTGTTACTGACTCTCCTGTTCCTCAGTACCTGCTGCTGGTGTTACTGTCTCTCCTGTTCCTCAGTTCCTGCTGCTGCTGGTATTACTGTCTTTCCTTTTCCTCAGTACCTGCTGCTGCTGGTGTTACTGTCTCCCCTGTTCCTCAGTACCTGCGCTGCTGGTGTTACTGTCACTCCTGTTCCTCAGTACCTGCTTCTGCTGGTGTTACTGTCACTCCTGTTCCTCAGTACCTGCTCCTGCTGGTGTTACTGTCTCTCCTGTTTGCCAGTACCTGCTGCTGGTTTTACTGTCCCTCCTGTTCCTCAGTACCTGCTCCTTCTGGTGTTACTGTCACTCCTGAACCTCAGTACCTGCTGCTGGTGTTACTGTCTCTCCTGTTTGTCAGTCACTATTGCTGGTGTTACTGTCCCTCCTGTTCCTCAGAATCTGCTGCTGGTGTTACTGTCTCTCCACTTCCTCAGTTCCTGCTGCTGGTATTACTGACTATCCTGTTCCTCAGTACCTGCTGCTGGTGTTACTGTCTCTCCTGTTCCTCAATTCCTGCTGCTGTTGGTGTTACTGTCTCTCCTGTTCCTCAATACCTGCTGCTGCTGGTGTTACTGTCTCCACTGTTACTCAGTACCTGCTGCTGTTGGTGTCACTGTCTCTCCTGTTCCTCAGTACCTGCTGCTGGTGTTACTGTCTCTCCGGTTCCTCAGTACCTGCTGCTGGTGTTACTGTCTATCCCGTTCCTCAGTACCTGCTGTTGTTACTGTCCCTCCTGTTCCTCAGTACCTGCTGCTGGTGTTTCTGTCTGTCCTGTTAATCAGTAACTGCTGCTGCTGGTGTTACTGTCTCTCCTGTTCCTCAGGACCTGCAACTGCTGGTGTTTTTGTCTCTCCTGTTCATCAGTACCTGCTGCTGGTGTTACTGTCTCTCCTTATCCTCAGTACCTGCTGCTGCTTATGTTACTGTCTCTCCTGTCCCTCAGTACCTGCTGCTGGTGTTACTGTCTCTCCTTTTCCTCAGTATCTGCTGC
>NW_025134295.1:0-1170 GCF_004010195.1 Chiloscyllium plagiosum
TTCAGGTGGTCAGTCCTGACGGTGAAGGGGATGGAGGATTGGTCGGCCCAGTTCCAGAAGAGCATGGCCTCGCTCTTGCCTCGGTTTTCCTTGGCCCCCAAGGCCCATTCGAACTGGTCACATATGCACATGAGTCTGCGCACGGATAGTGGATCCGAGCAGAAAACGGCGACATCATCCATGTACAGGGAGGCCTTAACCTGCAGGCCCCCGCTGCCAGGAATAGTCACCCCTCTCAGGCTTGCATCCTTCCTGATGGACTCGGCAAATAGCTCTATGCAGCACACAAACAAGGCAGGAGAGAGAGGGCAGCCCTGCCTGACTCCAGATCTGACTGGGAAGCTATCTGATTCCCACCCATTGATTGAGACTGCACTGACAATGTTGGTGTAGAGCAGTCTAATCCAATTGCCGATTCCCTCCCCAAAGCCCATTTTGGAGAGAACAGCTCTCATATACCTGTGTGATATCCTGTCAAAGGCTTTCTCCTGGTCCAGGCTGATCAGGCAGGTGTCCAACCCTCGTCCGGCACGTAGGCGATCGTATCCCTGAGGAGTGCGAGACTCTCAGCGATCTTCCTGCCCGGCACAGCACAGGTTTGGTCAGGGTGAATCACCGACCCCAGAGCAGACCTGACCCGGTTGGCGATTACCTTTGACAGAATTTTGTAATCCGCATTCAACAGTGAGATTGGTCTCCAATTTTTGAGTTCCTCCCTCTCCCCCTTCCGCTTGTAGATGAGGGTGATGATGCTTTTCCCCATGGATTCCCCATGGTACCTGCCCGACGATTACTGACATACACCTCCAATCAAGTCCCACAGAGCGGAATAGAGATCGACCGGTAAGCCGTTGCTTCCGGAAGTTTTATTCTTTTCGAAGGACTCGAGGGCCTTGGTCAGCTCGTCCAGAGATAGTGCTGGTCCAGCCTCTCCTGTGTTCTGTCGTCTAAGACCTCCGTGATAGAGGACAGGAATGACTGGGAGGCCGCGTTGTCGGTCGGCTTCGTGTCATACAGACTGGCATAGATGGATTTGCTGATTCTCATGACGTCAGCCTGAGATGACGTTATCGAGCCATCTTAAACCTTCAGGCTGCTGAGCACAGAGCTCACTTTGTGCATCTTCTGGAAGAAGAAACTGAGCGGACCCTGGACCGGAAGATTATCTTG
>NW_025134296.1:0-1170 GCF_004010195.1 Chiloscyllium plagiosum
ACTCCCTCTCTAAACCTCTCCAATTCCCCAGATGCCTGTCTGATTGAAGACTGTCTGTGTGGGGTTTGCACATTCTGCCCGGGTCTGTGTGGGTTTCCTCCGGGTGCGTGGGTTTCCTCCCACAGTCCTGAGATGTGCAGGTTTGGGTGAATTGTCCATGGTAAACTATCCCAGTTTCCAGAGATGTGTAGGTGAGGTGGATTAGCCATGGGAAATGCGGGGTAACAGGGAGAGGGTAGAGGGATGAGTCTTGGTGGGCTACATGATGGGCCGAATGGCCGGTTTCCACACTGTAGGGATTCTATGATTTCATGCTCCTTCCCACCTGCCTCTATGGATGAGGGAGACTATCACCTGACCCAATATCACCTTCGGTGGCTCAACGTTTGCTTTGTTTCCAACAAAGAGCTGCAGATGCTGCAGATCTGAGAGACAGCACAGAAATTGCTGGGGAAACTCAGCAGGTCTGGCAGCATCTGTGGGGAGGGAACCTTTCGGATCCAGGGATTGTTCTTCAGAACTGAAGGCTTCTGATTCTGGTGCTGTCAGACCTGCTGAGCTTCCCCAGCAATTCCTGGTTTGGATTTCAGCCCCAATCCAGTTGGGGATGATCACGGCCTTGTTAAGTGTGTTTGGGAATGGGGAGGGGGCAGCTAGCAGGGCGATGGTAGGATAGTGGGGAGCATAGCTGCCTTCCACGCCCAGGTTCAATTCCTGGTTATGGTTTTTAAACTCACCTTTAAAGAAATCCACCGAATAAAACCAGCACATGAATGTTTCATTCTGTGGTAAAATGGATCTGTCGGATTGCTCCTTGCTTTTCCTGGCGATGGTTCCTGTGAATTGCAGTGTGGAACCGAACAGCATTGCTCGGCATCTCGGAAGCTTTCCCCTCTGCTGCTTCCCATTTCTTATTGAAATATTGGTTGCAGCACAAGGATGGGTTTGTTCTGTTCGAAAAGTCTGAGACTGCTCCCGTCAGGAACCTGAAATAATTACAGAAGCCGCTGGAAACACTGAACAGTTCCAACATCTTCTGTAGTGGTGGGGAGGGAGGATTAACGTGCTAAATCTACACAAGGATAAAATAAAATCCAGCCACAATACAGTCAGAGTTCCTAAGTTTTACAAACATCCGTATAACATTATTCTGAGCAATTAATTCACCTT
>NW_025134297.1:0-1170 GCF_004010195.1 Chiloscyllium plagiosum
TCTTCGGATTAGCTTGTCCGACAGTCGTTTTGCAAATCTAGTCTAATTTGTAGTTCTTGACATCTGAGTATATGGTGACTCGGCACAGCTGAGCGTGGCGTTTAGTCGCTCGTCGCTCATCGTGATTGCGGATTGCTTGCGACTTGCCTGTTTATCCTGTGTAGTATTTCGTGCAGTCTTTGCATGGTTTCTTTTAAATAGTCTTACACATGATGGGTATCGGGTCTTTTGTTCGAGTGAGTTGTTGTCTGAGCGTAGTTGTCGGATTATAGGCTGTCATGAATCCCAAGTGGCGAATACTTTATTTTTGATCTCGTTTGTAGGGAATTATATCCTTGCCATCGTCACAGATATTCGTGCCACGAGGAGAGAGGAAATAAACTGAGTGCTTACCTTGTAGCCCTGTGAGGGAAGAAGAGATGGTTACTTTGAATGTTGAGTGTCGTTGGGGATCATGTATTTCCAAAAGAGACATTGATAAAATGAGAAATTCAATACTATACTGAGGATGATTGATTTGATTTATTGTCACATGGACCCGAATACCGTGAAAAAATACATTGTTTGCGAACAGGATAGAAAATCATGGTAAGCAAAAATATATAGGTCATAGGGTGAGTAAAAATTTGAACAAAGTAAGGCACACAGGTTACACTGCATAGGACGTGCACTAGAGAAGATCAACATGAACAGTACTATCATTATTTGCATTTCGAGTCTCATTCATCAGTTTAATGCGGATTTCCTAATATTATGCATCTCTGTGAGCTCCATGGCTATTGAGAGAGAGGTAGAGGCTCTGAGTAAATTCTCCCCACATTATTATGCACTCGGTGTGTGTCAACCTGCAATGACCATCATGTTTTTTCACAATCCTGACAGCAGCCACAATAACTTCATTCTGAAACAGTTAGCCATTCCCACCAGCTTCTGACCGACATGGAGAGCACCAGTCTGTTTTCTCGGGGGAGATGCCTCCGAGAGGATTCACACAAAAAATATTGCTTCCCTCCTTACAGTCAGCAAACCACGTTAAAGACCACGTGTGCACCTACAACACTGGAGACGCAAAAAAACGTGGAGCAGTCTCTCTCTGCAGCTTCTGCTCCATTATATGTGAATGTCTCCTGCTGCTATTCTCTCTGAGTTTTCTTTAGAATTTTTCCCTCC
>NW_025134298.1:0-1170 GCF_004010195.1 Chiloscyllium plagiosum
TCACTGCTACGTTAACACCCAAGTTTGCTCGGGAAGTCTTTGGTATACCTTTCTTCCCTCTCCAAGCAAGAGCCGTCCTAATTTTAAAACCGTTAAGCCCACCAAACCTCTGCTGCATATGTGACCATTTCCCTCTAATTCCTCACTTTCTCTCTCAACATGCTGCTTAACCACCTTTCCTCTTAACTGCTCTCAGTCACCATCTGCTCCATGTCTTACCACCGTTTGCTTCTTCGCCAACCTATCAAGCAAGGGCACCAACACCCTGAGCTACAGAGTGCAAAATCCAGCCCAGCTCACGCCTGGGGGGAGCAATGCCTCATCTTCCGCCTTCGGACCCTTCAACCACACAGCATCAATGTTGACTTCACTCGTTTCCTCATCTTCCCACCCCCAGCTCATCTCAGACCCGACCCTCCACTTGACTTGTCCCACCTGTCCCAAAACAGCTGTTATTTTATCTCAAAGATTTCGTACAAGGTTCCAGAAACTTCCTCATGTGCCTCCTTTAGCGTTCTGGGATATTTCCCCATCAGATCCGTGGGACCTGTCCACCTTAATGCTTTTTAAAGGCCCCCAACCCCACCTGTTGTTTAATGTTTTGATGCCCGGAGTACCAACATACCTGTCCCTAAACTCCCCATCCACCATGCCCTTCTGCTTTGTGAATACTGGTGCAAAGTATTCGCCACCAACCCCACACATAGATTTAGGTTCTGTTGTGTCACGTGTACTCAAGTACAGGAGTATGGTGGAAAGTATATAATGTCGCCACACACGGGGTCACCTACAACTAACATTTAATCCTAACTATTAAAAGTTTTAACGAAAGTGTGATCAGCCCTTGATCGCGGATTGAGGATCAGCCCTTGATTGTAGAGTTGAGTCTTTCACACCCAGAGCCAGCTACCAGGCAGGGATCAGCAAACAATCTGGCGTCTTCGGTGACCTGTGGGGAAAGGAAACAAAGTGGTTAAGGTTTCAACTTGCATCTGAACAGCATTATCACGGCCGCACTGCTCGAGGAACTACCGTAACTAACTCAGTCAGAACAGAAAAGTCAACCCTCCCCAGCACCGCTCCGTCAGACACACTTGGGAAAGGGACAGCGTGGAGAAAGTGAGGTCTGCAGATGCTGGGACAGCACCAGGTTAAGGAAAAGGAAAGTAA
>NW_025134299.1:0-1170 GCF_004010195.1 Chiloscyllium plagiosum
TTTTTGGGAAGCAAAGGAAAACTGTATAAATTCAAGATAAACCTGCAATACAGCGTCTTTAGAAACAACCAGACACGGGGTCAAGGCATTGACACCAACACCAGTGAGAAACTAAACATACAGGTGTGGCAAACCATCAGTCTTTAATCTTTTAGAATGGGTTGTAGGTATCATTAATATGTAAATCTAAGAACTTCTTACAAATCACCTTCTCGAGATAACGTAAGGTTTGTAACAAAAGGTGACATCTCAGCTCAGACAATGCATTAAAGGTATGAGGTCACAGTCAGTCTGTATCCCAATTTTGAATCTGACAGGTTCTGTTTCCAAAGTGAAATTTACAAAATATTACATGCATACACTGCCTGCATTGACTGCCAGCAGACTGCGCATTTTTTGAACAAAATCAAATTTTTGGATCAGAAATTGGCTAGCTGAAAGAAGACAGAGGGTGGTGGTTGATGAGAAATATTCATCCTGGAGTTCAGTTACTAGTGAGTTACCACAAGGATCTGTTTTGGGTCCACTGCTCTTCATCATTTTATAAATGACCTGGATGAGGGCATAGAAGGTGGGTTCGTAAATTCACGGATGACACGAAAGTCGGTAGAGTTGTGGATACTGACTAAGGATGTTGTCAGTTACAGAGGGACATAGATAAGCTGCAGGGCTGGGTTGAGAGGTGGAAAATGGAGTTCAATGCGGAAAAGTGTGAGGTGATTCATTTTGGAAAGAGCAACAGGAATGCAGAGTTCTGGGCTAATGGTAAGATTCTTGGTAGTGTAGATGAGCAGAGAGATCTTGGTGTCCAAGTACGTAGATCCTTGAAAATTACCCAGGTTGATAGGGCTGTGAAGAAGGCATACTGTGTGTTAGCCTGTGTTGGTAGAGGGATTGAGTTTCAGAACCATGAGATCATGTTGCAGCTGTACAAAACTCTGGTGCGGCCAGATTTGGAGTATTGCGCACAGTTCTGGTCACCGCATTATAGAAAGGATGTGGAAGCTTTGGGAAAGGTTCAGAGGAGATTTACTAGGATGTTACCTGGTATGGAGGGAAGGTCTTAGGTGGAAAGGCTGAGGGGCTTGTGGCTGTTTTCGTTAGGGAGAAGGAGGTTGAAAGATGACTTAACTGAGGCATAAGATAATCAGAGAGTTAGATAGGTTGGAC
>NW_025134300.1:0-1170 GCF_004010195.1 Chiloscyllium plagiosum
GGAGGAGTGTTGGAGAAGGCAGCAGGAGTATTGGATATAGCAGGAGGAGTATTGGATAGAGCAGGAGGAGTGTTGGATAGAGCAGGAGGAGTATTAGATAGAGCAGGAGGAGTGTTGGATAGAGCAGGAGGAGTGTTGGATAGAACAGGAGGAGTGTTGGATAGGGCAGGAGGAGTGTTGGAGAGAACAGGAGGAGTGTTGGAGAGGGCAGGAGGAGTATTGGATAGAGCAGGAGGAGTGTTGGAGAGAACAGGAGGAGTGTTGGAGAGGGCAGGAGGAGTATTGAATAGGGCAGGAGTAGTATTGGATAGTGGAGGAGTAGTGTTGGATAGAGCAGGATGAGATTTGGAGAGGAGAGGAGGTGTATTGAATAGTGCAGGACGAGTGTTGTGTTGGGCAGGAGGAGTGTTGGATAGGGCAGAAGGAGTGTTGGATAGGGCAGAAGGAGTGTTGGATAGGGCAGAAGGAGTATTGAATAGTTCAGGAGGAGTGTTGGATAGAGCAGGACGAGTGTTGGATAGGGCAGGAGGAGTGTTGGATAGGGCAGGAGGAGTATTGGATAGAACAGGAGGAGTGTTGGATAGGGCAGGAGGAGTATTGGATAGGGCAGGAGTAGTATTGGATAGGGCAGGAGGAGTGCTCGATAGAGCAGGATGAGTGTTGGATAGAGCAGGAGGAGAGTTGGATAGAGCAGGATGAGTGTTGGATAGAGCAGGATGAGTGTTGGATAGAGCAGGAGGAGTGCTGGATAGAGCAGGAGGAGTGCTGGATAGGGCAAGAGGAGTGTTGTTAGCGCAGGAGGAGTGTCAGAGAGGGCAGGAGGCGTGTTGGATAGTGCAGGAGGAGTATTAGAGAAGGCAGGAGGAACGTTGGAAAGAGCAGGAGGAGTTTTGGATAGTGCAGGAGGAGTGTCGGACAGGGCAGGAAGAGTGTTGGATAGAGCAGGAGGAGTGTTCGATAGGGCAGCGAGAGTGTTGGATAGGGCAAGAGTAGTATTGTTAGTGCAGGAGGAGTGTTGGATAGGGCAGGACGAATGTTGGTCAGGGCAGGGAGAGTGTTGGATAGAGCAGGGAGAGTGTTGGAGTGGGCAGGAGGAGTGTTGGATAGGGCAGGAGGAGTGTTGGATAGGGCAGGAGGAGTGTTGGATAGGGCAGGAGGAGTGTTGGATAG
>NW_025134301.1:0-1170 GCF_004010195.1 Chiloscyllium plagiosum
CTGTATAGTCAAGTGTACGTACTCCTGTAATCATATGATGTCTAATGGATGCCTTCATTATGTACCTTAGGTCATTTACAATGCTTCTAAAGTTCTTATTCCTTGCCAGGCAATTGCTAGCTGCCCGGCATTATTTACCAAAAATCTGAATATTTGTTTTTCACTGAGAACGCGTCTAAATTCTGTACAAACTTTAGTATGGAAGGATATTAATTTCTACCATTTGTTATAAAGTATTTCAAATGAATTCCAAGATAAAGTTACCATAATACAGCTGACAAATTAAGAAAAGGTCATTCTCACTTCAACCTGAGAGATCAAATGACAATCAATGTGACTTGCCAACTTATTTACGACTCCCCGCTATTTCCTCTGGAAGATAACTCAATAATTTATCCCAATTTTGACAACTTCCTCATTAACAAATTTAATTTGAGGAAAGTCCAATTCAGAAGGCTGTGAACTTAGATATTTCTTATATGTCACTTAAGTAACAACTATATCTTATCGCTTAAAGCAAAATATCATATTTGTGATTTCTTATCTGCTTCCTGTTTCATGGTATGCTGCGATACTTTTAAGTAGTGTCTAGCCAACTCCAATTCTCTATTTAATCTTTCCCTGAAATTTGGAAAAAGAGTGTTTAAATACTTGGTCTCTGAATCCTGACTTACACATTTCTCCTGAAACATTTTTACGATCTTCTCACTTCATGCCCAAAAACCAATTCAAATGGACGCATTTAGCCAATTCATATGGTGCATCTGTGATCGCAACCATCTGGATAGTCTTGATGATACACTCTCAACATAATCTTTAATGTGTGATGCCACTTTTCGTATGCAGTATATTTGAATTATTGTAATTTTAATTTGTCCATAACTTCGTTGAATAACTTTAATGTGAAGTTTGACCCTTGATCTGACTATATCTGTATTGGGAGAAATAGTTGAGTAGTTATCATTTTAGATGTGATATTGAATTTTGGAATGGCCTCTTGAAATCTCGTCGATACACCCAGTATTGTTAACACATCCTGATTTACAACTTTTTACCTGAGGTAGGGGAAATATGTGTCTAAGCCTCCTTTAAAAGTTTTCGCAGATGCAAGAATAAGTATTAGATGTGAAGGTTTTCTTACCGCCTGTAGTTTTCCAAATATCTGACAAG
>NW_025134302.1:0-1170 GCF_004010195.1 Chiloscyllium plagiosum
CTGTGAACCATACTGCTGAACATACTGCTGATTCACAGAATTAACTTGCAGTTCAAAGATAAGAGGACAATAGAATTTTCATAAGATGAATACTGACACATTATTTGACCATTTGAACTAACCTTGAACTAATACATGGCACGACACTTTATGTAAATTAGATATCCTTCTTAAAGAAAATATCATTGGATTATTTTGCTGTAAATCATGTCACCTTATTATATGTGATTGGTCTTTCTCGTAATTAAGACTACTATTTCTTAAAAAACATATAAATCATGTGCAATTTTCAAATGTAATTGTGCAACTTCATCACGGAACACAGAAGCTTCAATCTCAGTGTTGCTGGATAGAATTGCGTTAAGATACCTAAATTCAATAAACTAGAGAACCTTGCTTTTCGAATACACCGCATTTGTCGACTCCTTTGACCGATCTCGAACCAATAGGCCCCTCTTGAGGAGACGCAGATCTTCATTTTGGTGCCCTGGCACGTTTCGGCTCGGACAGATTGTGAACAGCAGTGTACGAGTTAAATGTCCTTCACTATTGAGTGTTGAGGAATTCGGCCTGCCAGACGTGATTATTTTTCGAACGTTTGGTTTTCCTGTAAGTCAAGTGGTGTCTAATGTGACCAGTCCAGCCCGAAAGGATCGGTCTTAGCAATGGTTGAGTCTGGGGGACTTGTTAAATGTTTAAAAAGGGGGGAGAGATTAATTGGAGTTGAGGGTGCTTTGGTACTTACGGACAGTGGTCTTCGAAAATTGCTGAACTCTGAGGGGAGGGTTGAAATCTGAATTCCCAAGCTTTATTAATTTTTGGTTTTTTAAAAAAATTCTTTCTCCCGAGCTTCGTTGCATTCAGAAATAAAACAACATCAATCTCCAGAGGTTGGTTATTTTCTGGCGTTATCTTTTTAATAGAAAAAAATTCGATCGCTTAAACTTCATTTATTTTCGGTTCGGGTTGTGTTAACTTTGTTAGTTTTCGGCTTAAAAAAAAACTCCGATTGCCTAAACTTCGTTTATTTTCGGGTTCGTTTCATTTGAACTTCGTTACTTTTCGGGTTTTAAAAAAACTCCGATTGCCTTGATTTAGAGATGCCGCTGTTGGACTGGTGTGTACAAAGTTAAAAACCACACAACGCCAGGTTGTAGTCCAACAGGTTTA
>NW_025134303.1:0-1170 GCF_004010195.1 Chiloscyllium plagiosum
ACCTGCCAGGTCACTCATGGAGAGAACACTCAACGTAAAAACATCACCGCACTCCAGGGTAAGAGACACAGACTGAGAGAGCTACAAATCAATCAGAACTCTGATGTGAATCAAACACACGAATTTATCAGGCGTAGTAAACAGCACGGTACAGCTTCTCATTTCCCAACAAGCCACGTATCTCATTTCAGTTTGAGTGTTACATTAGCATTGCTCATAATTCAACTTTTGGCAAGTCAGAAAAGCATGTTTCCTCTCTGTTGAAGATAGATATATAGACAGTGAGCTTTGTTAAATGGTTTGTTGCCTGACCATGCTGGGAGAGGCATTCAGAGTGCTGAATGCTTGCCTGGTAGCTGCTTCAAGGATAAGTTTGGGGTGGAGGGGGGATATTGGAGAGATATGTGATTGAAACATAGAAAATACTGAGAGACTGAGGTCGAGTGAATGTGGAATAGATGCTTTGACTGGTAGGCGAGACAAGGACCCAAGGGCACAGTCTCAGGATCAAAGGGGCACCGTTTAGAACTGAGATGGGGAGGGATTTCTTCAGCCAGAGGGTGATGAGTCTGTGGAACATGTTGCTGCAGAGGGCTGTGGAGGCCAGGCCTTTGTGTGTACTCAAGCCAGAGATAGATCGACTCTTGTTTAGTACAGGGAGAAGGCAGGAGAATGGCTTTAGCCCGAAATGTCGATTTTCCTGCTCATCGGATGCTGCCTGACCTGCTGTGCTTTTCCAGCATCGTTCTGATATAAACTCTGGATTGGCCGAACAACCTTATTCTGATCCTCTATCAAATTGACGTGGTGAAAATATGCAGTGATCCTTACTTGAAAATAAATCAAAATGCGTTCAATGCTTCATTCCCTGCTCAGGAATGAAGCAGGGACATTGGTTGGACATTGTACGACATCGATTTTTATCTGCTACTGAGCTCTTTAACTTCATTTGTGGGATCAGACCACAGACCAAGTGGCTATCACATTTGATGAACTGGGATAAACGTGATCTCACTGAGCTGCTTTAAGATGCTCTCTGTAATTAGTGGATAAGGCAGGAGAATAAATTTTGGTGGGAATGCTACAATAGGGATGAATGAACTAGGAACTCAAGACAGGCTGATTTAGCCTGGTTTAGGGTGGCGATGTTTACACAGTGAGTAGTGGATG
>NW_025134304.1:0-1170 GCF_004010195.1 Chiloscyllium plagiosum
CTTGGAGCTGCGGCCTAGGCCTCGCCACTGCAGATCTCTGGGGCTCTGCCCGGACCTGTCTCGGCTGTTGCTGCTTGGGGCCTGCCTCAAATACAGTCTGGGACTTGCCTTGGGGCCCCTCGCGGGACCTCCACCGCTGCTGCTGTGGTCTGAGGCCTGCCTCCGCAACTGCTGCCTGGGACTCGGCTTGGGGCTGCCTGGGACTTGCCTTGGGGACTCTCTCCAACAGGTCTGCCCCCACCACTGCAACCAAGGGCCTGCCCAGGACTTGCCAGAGGCCTGCCTCCGCTGCTGCTGTTGTCTGAGGCCTGCCTCCAACCACTGCTGCCTGGGACACGCCTTGGACCCCTCCCCAGGACCTCCACTGCTGCTGCCTGGGACTCAATTTTGGGGCTGCATGGGACTTGCCTTGGGGACTCTCCCCAACAGGTCTGCCCCCACCACTGCCACCGAGGGCTTACCTTGGACTCGCCAGAGGTCCGCTTCTGCCACTGCTGTTGCCTGAGACAGGTCTCCGCTGTCGCTGCCTGGGACTTGCCTTTGGTGACTCGCCTCGGGCCCCTCCACCACTGCTGCTACCAGGGGCCCACCTCCACCACTGCCTGGGGCAGAAATACAAAGCGGCAGAATATGGCGAGCCCCAAAGTCGCCGGGCCCAGCCGCACCTACGCCGGGGTAGCCGCTGCCTTGGGCTCGGCTCCCACAACCCCGGTCTCTAACGTAAGCCCCTTCAGGCATCTGACCAAACGCCTGGGGGTAAAGGCCTATCCCCACCCCAACATGACCATCGAGGCCTGCAGCAAGGCCATGGCTAGTGTGGTCGGCCCACTGGCCATCGTCGCTGCGGCCCGAATGTACGGGAAGGCCGTCTTTTTCCTGAAGACCGAGCAGGCGGTCCACCTGGCCGTGAAGAGGGGGCTCGCTGTGGGCGGGACACATCTGCCCGTCGACCCTCTGGAGGTTACGGCCCAGAGGGTCGTGATCTCTAACGTCCCGCCCTTCATTGCCAGCGAGCTCCTTCTCCCCCACCACAACACCTTGGGGGAAATCCGGTCGGGTGTCCAGCCGCTCCTGCTCGGTCTGAAGGACCCTGCCCTAAGACATTTCTACTCCTTCCGGCACCAGGTGTTCATTTGCCTGGCCCGGGAGGAGGTCACAGAGGGCTCATTC
>NW_025134305.1:0-1170 GCF_004010195.1 Chiloscyllium plagiosum
CTGAGACACGCTGTGACACTCTCTGACTGACTATGACACACTGAGACACTCTCTGACACACTGTGACATTTTTTGAGACTCTGTGACACTCTCTGACACTCTCTGAGACACATTGTGACACTCTCTGACTGACTGCGACACACTGTGACACTCTCTGACTCTCTCTGAAACGCTCTGTGACATTCTCTGATAGATGGTGAAAAACTGTGACACTCCCTGACACACTCTGAGACACACTGAGACACTCTCTGACACTCTCTGAGACAGACTGTGACACTTTTTGACACTCTCTGACTCTCTGAGACACACTGAGACATTCACTGAGACACAATACAACACTCTCTGAGACAGACTGTGACACTCTCTGACTCTCTCTGAGACATAATGTGACACTCTCTGACTCTCTCTGAGGCATATTGTGCCACTCTCTGACTGACTGTGACACACTCTGCGACACAGTAGGACTCTCTCTGACAATTTGACACGCACTGTGACACTCTCTGGTCCAATCTAACACACTCCGAGACACACTGTGACACTCTGACAAATTGTGACACACTCTGACACTATCTGCAACACACTGGGACCCTCTCTGACAATTTGAGACGCACTGTAACACTCACTGATCCTATCCGAGACTCTCGGAGCCGCACTGTGACACTCTCTGAAACTCTCTGAAAAGCACTGTGACACTCTCTGACACTCTCAGAGACACACTGGGATACAGTCTGACTCTAACTGACACTCTCTGAGGCACAGTATGACGTATTGTGACACTCTCTGACTCACTCTGATATCTCTGAGACACACTGTGACACTCTCTCACAGACTGTGACCATCTCTGAGACGAATGCTAACACTCTCTGAGACACAGTATGACACACTGTGGCACTCTCTGACAGACTGTGACACACTGAAACACACTCTGACTCTCTCTGACATTCTCTTAGACACACTGCGATACTCTCTGACTCTCACTGACACTTTGAGACGCACTATGACACTGTTTGATCCTATCTGACACTCTCTGAGACTCACTGTGACATTCTCTGACTCTCTGAAACACACTGTGACATTCTCTGAGAAACTGTGACACTCTCTGGGACTCTCTGAAACACACAGGGACCCTCTCTGAGGTTTTTAGACACACTATGACACTCTCTGACAGAC
>NW_025134306.1:0-1170 GCF_004010195.1 Chiloscyllium plagiosum
CTCCCTAATGTATTCAGTTATTATAAGTTCTTCTCTTTCTAAAACCTTTACGTTTTCTTTGAATTCCTGTTTGATAGGCAAAAGGTTTTAAGAGATGTGCTCCAATTGCTGCATAAGCGGTATGTGTGACTGAATGGACTCATCACTCTGCTGGTGTACAAAATCGATGGGATGAAGTATTTCTGGTGTTCCCATGTTGTCATCTCCAAGGCCAGAATGACCACCTCCTGTTGATGCGTTAGAGAGGTGGGGGATTATGGAATCTTCCTGTTGCTGTGTAACATTTTGAGGGCCTGATGGGTCTTCTCATATTTCTCCATAACAGGTGGATATACTGAACGCTCTCCTCATGTATCTCAGAGATGGGACCAAGGGAGCGATTGGTCTTCTCTTGTTCCCATACAACAGACACGTGTCTGAATTACCTCCTCCGTTCTCATGAAATAAGTCTCAGATAGTTTTTATCCTTATCCAATTCTCTTGCAACAGACTCGGTGAGACTGAATGGCCTCTTGTTATCCCAGTGTAACAAATCTCTAGTCACTGTGTGACCGCTTCCAGTTCCGATGTTACAGACTTGAGGAGGTTGAATGGACTGATCCTGTTGCTGTGTAATAGGATACTGGTGCAGCATGGCCTATTCTGGGGCCAGTGTTATAGGCTCGAGGGGCTGATTAGCCTCCTCCTGTAAATATACATCAGGTTCCAGGGGCTGAACAGCCTCGCCCTATTCTGGTGTAACAGGGTCGAAGGCCTGAATATCCTTCTGTTCTTCGTGTGTAACAGGCTGAAGAACGGAATGGATTCCTCCATTATCTGTGTAATTCTCGTCAGTTGTTGACTCCTTCCTGTCATCTATGTTGAAATAAGATCTTATTTCATTTTTGTAAACTCCAATGGTTATTGGATCAACCTGATCAACCTTTCATTATAAGCTAGCACCTTCATTGCAGGAATCAGTTGAGAGGACCATCTCTGAGCTGCTTCCAATATAACAACATCCTTTCTTCATTGATGAGACTAAATCTGCACACAGATCTGATGAAGGAGCGTCGCTCCGAAAGCTAGTGTGCTTCCAATTAAACCATGTTGGACTACAACCTGGTGTTGTGTGCTTTTTAACTTTGTACACGCCATTCCAACACCAGTATCTCCAAATCATCACCCAGG
>NW_025134307.1:0-1170 GCF_004010195.1 Chiloscyllium plagiosum
CTGCCTTTAGAACCTCTCTTCAAAAACAACCTAAGAGAATATAAACTCTTTACAGTGATAGTAAACTCACAACTCACCTTTAATAAAATAATATCAATAATCAATAATAAAATAATCCATCAATATACAAAGATGGATTAATTTTAGACCTCCTAATCGTCTTCTAATAGCAGACTGAAATGTATATATATTACATTGACTCTGAGCATACAAATGTTCACAACTAGATTCGATTTCAGTCATTTTACTCCTGCCACAGAATGCCTTTGCCTTTCTTCATCAATGTCTCCGCAACGTGTCAAATCTTAGATTTCTCGCCCTATCAACGGTATAATTTCAAATTGAATGGCAGCAATAATAAGCTCAATCGAAAGAGACTGGTATTCTTCTCCCTAAACTTCTTCAAAAACCTTAAGGGACCACGATCAGTGATAAAGGTTTGTCTCATGTATGTTATTCGCAATTTAAATGCTGAAATGTTGTAACGCCAACACCAAGCTCAAGGCCACCTTCCCCATTGTGGAATAAATCTGTTGATGTTTCCACTGGACTCTCCAACCACACATTACATACTGGAGCACTTCTCATCTCTCCAATAGTCCTTCTGAATGACATAGCTCCTCATGTCTCAGCATAAAAGAATTACATACTTCTGTACCTCTTAATGCTATAACTCGTTTACCTGCTAATCCTGGCCTATGCCAATAAACCTTACTCTCACAGGGATATGTTTTAAGATCTCGCACCTTCTTCTCAATCCCTCACAGAAACCAGACTTTGATTTCTGAATCAAATTATTATCATCAGCTGCCATTTCAACTTCTAACCTTGACGTTTAAACTCTCTACTCTTCCACACGTGTTCTCACGACTGCAGGAAGTGAATTGTTGTACTTTTCCAAAATAAGAATCTCTCTCAGAGTGCCATAGGTTTGCTCTGTTTTTAATACCCTTCCCACTTTTCAAAAATTACTTTGTTCGATTCTTTCAAACTCAATGTGCATTTAACCATGGAAGCTATTTTAGATTCCTGAAACGCTGTCTGTCGGCTTCTGGCACAAGCTCATATACACTTAAGATGGCTTTCTTCACCTCCTACTCCCCAGACACCGCCTCCGATAGGGATGCAAATACCTACCAGCTTTGTTTGAATCAACTAAATCCACATGGT
>NW_025134308.1:0-1170 GCF_004010195.1 Chiloscyllium plagiosum
TTCAGTTCCACCCAAATAACTTCCCTAGATGTACTTCCAGGAATATACTCCCTCAGCACAGCTGTAATGCTATCCCTTATCAAAAATGCCACTCCCCCTCCTCTCTTGCCTCCCTTTCTATCCTTCCTGTAGCATTTGTATCCTGGAACATTAAGATGCCAGTCCTGCCCAACCCTGAGCCTTGTTTCTGTAATTGCTATGATATCCCAGTTCCGTTTTCCTGAGTTCATCTGCCTTCCCTGTTAGGCCCCTTGCATTGAAATAAATGCAGTTTAATTTATTAATCCTACCTTGTCCTGCCTGCCCTGACTGTTTGACTCACGTCTGTTCTCTCTTTCCTCATATCTCCCTGGGTACACCCCCCCCACCCCCCACCCCCACCTTACTAGTTTAAATCCTCCCAAGAAGTTCTAGCAAATTTCCCTTCCAATTTAGGTGCAATCCATCCTTCTTATACTGGTCACTTCCAACCCAAAAGAAATTCCAATAATCCAAAAATGTGAATCCTTCTCCCATGCACCAGCTCCTCAGCCGTGCATTCATCTGCTCTATCCTCCTATTCCTGCCCTCACTAGCTCGTAGCACTGGGAGTAATCCAGATATTATTACCCTTGAGGACCTCCTTTTAAAATTTCTGCCTAACTCTCTGTAATCTCTCTTCAGTATCTCAACCTTTTCCCTTCCTTTATCGTTGGTTCCAATGTGGACAATAACCTCCTGCTGGCCCCTCTCCCCCGTGAGAACATTCTGCACCCTCTCTGAGACATCCTTGATCCTGGCACCAGGGAAACAACACTCCATTCTGCTTTTTCTCTGCTGGCTACAGAAATGTCTGTCTGTACCTCAGACGACAGAATCCCCTAACACAATTGATCTTTTGGAAGCCGACGTACCCCTCGTTGCATTAGAGTCAGTCTCAATACCAGAAACTTGGCTGTTCATGCTACGTTCCCCTGAGAATCCATCACCCCCTACATTTTCCAAAACCGCATACCTGTTTGAAATGGGTATATCCACAAAAGACTCCTGCCCTAGGTGCTGACCTCTCTTACCCTTCCTGGAGTTAACTCATCTATGTGACTGTATCTGAGACTCGCCCCCCTTCCTATAACTACTATCCATCACATACTGTTGCTTTTGCAAATTCCTCATCGCTTCTATCTGCCTCTC
>NW_025134309.1:0-1170 GCF_004010195.1 Chiloscyllium plagiosum
TGCTGCAGCAGGCTTTGAACCCAGGTCTCCAGAATGTTATCTGGGGCTTTGGATTAACTGTCTAGTGACAATACCACTCAGCCAATACCTCCCCACATCACTGTCCATCTGCACAGAGTGAACAGTGATTTTCTGGGTCACCAAGACGTTTGCTGATTGATTGCAGGAGTTGGATGTTGATTGGCTATTGACATCCATCTCGGAACCATGTATTCTGGGGTTTTTTTCTGGTGATGATTGGAAACACCATCAGTCTTGTTATCTTTTGGGGATAAAAACAATTTCAGTTAGCTTTCTGTTAATTGCATGGCAATCGAGTCGATCTCATAACTCTCAGGCAGATTAGTTTCTGTAGAAGTACTCTCTATCTCCCCAACCTCCTCCATCCTCACTCCAACAGTACAATAATCTCACTGTCTCATTCATAGTCGCAAAGAGACTCAATCTGATCAGCTGCTTCTTTCCCTACTCCTATGTCAATTTGGCTCTTAATCTCCCCTTGCTGCAGTTATGATCCTGCATCATTGTACAGTGTTGCTCGCATTTCCTGTCTTGGTCTATCAGTGTTCGTGATACTGCATGTAGCTTCTTGTATATGGGGTCGACAGTGTAAGAGTTTAGCTCTTTCCTTCCGACAAAAGCAGCAGAATTGTACTCCAACAAAACTTACAGAATCACTGCCCAGCATATTCCTCAACTTACCTCTTACCATCAAACCAGAGGATCAATCCTTGTTCAACTGAGAGAATTCAGGAGGGTATGCCAGTAACAGCAGCATGAATACCTAAAAATGAGGTGTTAACTTGATGAAGTTACCAAAGACGACGACTTGTATGCCAAACAGCATAAGCAGCAAGTGATAGACAGAGAAAAGCAATCCGGGGAAAAATAGAGCAGACCTAAGATCTGCAGTCCAGCCACATCATGAGACAGCTTTGGCAAACAGAATTAAGGAGAATTCAATGGGTTTTTACAAATATATTAAGGACAAACGGGTAATTAGGGAGAGAATAGGGATCCTGAAGAAGGGCTTATGCCCGAAACGTCGATTCTCCTGTTCCTTGGATGGTGTCTGACTTGCTGCGCTTTTCCAGCAAACATTTTCAGCCCCTCAAAGATTAGCAAGGCGGCCTTTGTCTGGAACCACAGAAAATGGGGGAGATACTAAAT
>NW_025134310.1:0-1170 GCF_004010195.1 Chiloscyllium plagiosum
CCCTGGATTAATCCGGCCTATCCCACTCTCTCAAGCACTCTGTTCCAAGCCATAAGCCCTGGATTAATCTGGCCTGTCCCTGACTCTCAGGCACTCCTTTTCAGACCCTAAACCCTGCATTAATCTGGCCCATCCCACACTCTCAGAAACTGTATTCCAGACCAAAACCCCTGGATTGACCGGCCTATTCCACACTCTCAGACACTGTGTTCCAGACCCTAACCCTGGGATATTTCACACCTTTTCCCACACTCTCAGGCACTGTGTTCCAGACCCTAACCCCTGGATTAATCCGGCCTATCCCATCACTCAGGCACTGTGTTTAAGACCCTAAGGCCTAGATGAATCCGGCCTCCCCACACTCTCGGGCACTGTGTTCCAGACACAATCCATGGATGAATCCGGCCTATCCCATATTCTCAGGCAGTGTTTTCCAGACAATAATCCCTGGATTAATCCGGCCTATCCCAATCTCTAAGGCACTGTGTTCCAGACCTTAACACCTGAATTAATTCTGCTGCCAGCACACTCTCAGGTACTGTGTTCCAGACCCGAACCCCTGGATTATTCACACCTATCCCACACTCTCAGGCACTGTATTCCAGACCCTAACCCCTGGATTAATCCGGCCTATACCACACTCTCAGACACAGTGTTCCAGACCTTAACACCTGGATTGACCTGGCCTACCCCACACTCTGAGCCACTGTGTTACAGACCCTAACCCCTGGATTAATTCAGCCTCCCCCACATTCTCAGAAACTGTGTTCCAGTCACTAACACCTGGATTGACCTGGCCTACCCCACACTCTCAGCCACTGTGTTACAGACCCTAAACCCTGGATTAATTCAGCCAATCCCACACTCTCTGTCACTGTGTTCCAGACACTAACCCCTGTATTAAACCGGTCACCACCATTCTCTCAGACACTGTATTCCCGACAATAAACCCTGGATTGACCCGTGCTATCGTACACTCTCAGACACTGTGTTCCAGACCCCAACACCTGGATTGACCTGGCCTTCCCCACACTCTCAGGCACTGAATTCCATACCCTAACGCCTGGATTATTCCCACCTATACCACACTCTCAATCACTCTGTTCCAGACCTTAAACCCTGGATTATCTGGCCTACTCCACACTCTCAGGCACTGTGTTCCAGACTTTA
>NW_025134311.1:0-1170 GCF_004010195.1 Chiloscyllium plagiosum
TGTCCGTAGTGTTAGGTAAGGCGTAAATGTAAGCGTATGGGTGGGTTGCGCTTCGGCGGGTCGGTGTGGACTTGTTAGGCCGAAGGGCCTGTTTCCACACTGTAAGTAATCTAATCTAATCATCCACTGCTCTGCCTTGCTCTATCACTTTTCTACCTCCACAAACACTCAATCCAGTTTCTGAGACATGGTTTCCTGTACACAAAGTCATCCTGACCATCGCTGATCCATCCTTGCCTTTCCAAATGCATAATGGTCCTTTCTCTCAGAATCTCCTCCAACAACTTACCCACTCCTGCCACCAGTCTCATTGGTCTGTAGTGACTGTTGATAATAAAAACATTTCGGCGAGGTGTCCTGTAAATTCCTCCCGAGCTTCTCACAGAGCACTGGGATACATCTGATCATGTCCAAAGGTTTTATCACCCTTTTTTCGTTTTAAACCATCCTGTTCTCCGATGTGAACTCTGTTCGATACCTCACTATGTATTTTTCCAAGTTCCCGAGCTTCCATGTCTTTCTCTAAAGTAAATCAAAATGCAAAATATTTGTTTTGGATCTCGCCCATCAGCAGAGATTCCACACAGACAGCCTCATTGACCTTTCAGGGGCTCTATTCTCTCCCGAGCTAATCTTTAGTCCTGGTTGAAACTTATCAAAATGCTTTCTAAATTTCAAACAAACTTCGACCGCTAAGAGCCTCCCCCACCCTTGTCTATTCTGCCATTTATGGTCACACCAAAATATAGAATCCAACAGATTTTTTTAAAATTCCCCTTTTATAAAACCACGCATTGCCCATTGCACAGGCTGGGAATGTTGTACTCAGTAGAGGAGATCACACTGATAGGGATGGTTTTAAAGACGAAGCAATGTTGAGTAATAATGGGGGTTGCAATGGTGACAGCAGGTTTCAGCAAGTTGGAGGATATAGACCTGAAGGAGGTTACACAGATAGCATGGCTTTAGGGTCTGATGGGGGCTACACAGTAAAGAGGCTGTAGTAACTGGAGGCAGTTACACAGATAGGGACAGTAATAGTCATAGGCAGCATTCACAAAAACGGGGAGGATTGTAGGGTCTGCAGAGCACTCCAGACATGAGACGAGTTGTATCAACTTGATGATGAACACAGGTAGGGAGGTTTGAGAGGTTTGGAGTAGGTCACCA
>NW_025134312.1:0-1170 GCF_004010195.1 Chiloscyllium plagiosum
GAGTTGGCTGTATTGTTGGTTTACAGAGCAGTGCTATGTGAACAGCGTGGGTTCAATTCCCATTACCAGTTTGAGGTTTCTATGAAGGACTCTTCCCTTGCCTGAGGTCTGGGCCCTCTGGTCAAATCACCATGAGTCGCTTCTCTCTGTAATGAAGAGAGCAGCCCCTGTGGTCTGGGAAGGCTATGGTGACACACACATTCCCGTGAGTTAACATGTGATTGTATTCTGCTGTTATTGTATCCAGAACTGGACTGTGTTCATTCTGTCAGCAATAGTTTACTTCATTGGATGTGAATTATCTCTTTAATTGAACTGGTGTTTAATTGTTCAGGTATTAACCACATCAAAAACACTGATTTCTCTCCGGTGGGATGTGACCGATCGATATCCATTTCCTGCCCTGTTCTTGGGTCTTTTATTCATTGCAAAGGCTTGATTTGTATTTATAAATGTATTTTCACACATTCAGGATTTCTGAATGTGCTTCATAGTAACTGAAGTCCTTGTGAGGTGTAGTCACTGTTGTGGGAGATACAGCAGCTGTATATCTCTAAGGCTCGACTTAGGGCTCCGCTTCCCTGCACCAATTCTCCCATTTACCAATCCCACACAAATCCGGGAATTGCACCAGGTCTCCCATTTAGTGTTATAATGCCCCAGGTCTCCCACTGAGAATTTAATGGCACCTGCATAAATTCTCCAGTTATTGTTGCCCTGCATCAATTCCTTCCATTTAGTTGTTCCCTGACACACATCTTCAACGTTCCGATGCCCTGCTGATTTGTTTTTCATTCAGTGATGCAGTGACCTGAATCTCCAATTTACCAATACTTGCGACATTTCTTCTTTTTATTGATTCCCTGCCCGTATTCCCCAATTTAGACATGCTCTGCTCCAATTTTCCAATATATTAGCACTCCCACCAATTTTCTAATGTAATGGCACTGTGCAACAGATCTCCCAAATGTTGCTTCCACCAAATCTCCCAGTTACCATGTCCCTGTACTAAATCTTCCATTTACTGATGCCTGAGCCCGATTCTACCATTTAAGGGTGCGCTACATTTAGCTCCACTGTGCACCAGGTCTCTCATTTACTGATGTCCCGCACCAATTCTCCAATTCAGCGTTACTGAGCACCATTTCCCCCAATTACTGACGTCCTGAA
>NW_025134313.1:0-1170 GCF_004010195.1 Chiloscyllium plagiosum
GGTCATACATTCCCGATATTTTTACAAACCTTCTTCTGTCTTCAGTCGCCTAAACCCTGTGCACGCTTCCTTTTCCCTCTTAGCTCATGCAACAAATTCACCTCTCATCCATTGTTCCCTAATCTTGTCATTTCTATCCCTCATTTTCGCAGTAACCTATCTCTCCTGAACTCGAATCAACCTCGTTTGAAAAGACCTCTCACATATCAAATACGGAATTACCTTCAGACGGCTGCTCCCAATTTATCTTCTCCATCTCCTCCCGAGTTTTGGTATTATTGGATATCTCCCAATTTAGCAGCTTCATTTTGGTCCACACTGGTCTTTGTCCATAAGTATTGTAAATCTTACGGTATTGTGACCAATATTTCCAAAGTAATTTCCCTACTGAAACTTCAAACATCTGGCCAGAATCATTCCCCAAAACCAGGTTCATTGCAGCCCCTTCGCAAGTTGGACTAGTTACATACTGCGATAGAGAATACTACTGGGTGCTCCGTACAAATTCATCTCCATCCATACCTCCACCGCTGCGTAAATACCATTCAATTTGGAAAACTAAGATCTCCTATCACCACCACGCTGTTGCTCCGACATCATGTCATAATCCGTTGACATATGCTTCTCCATCCCGTTTACCTCCCTTTACTTCCCGCCCGAAGCATCGATATCTGGGGATATTTAGTTGCCAAAAATAACCTTTGGGCAATCAAGTCTCACGAATCGCAAGAGCATTTAAGAAGGTAAAAAGGCATTTGGTCTGCTTGCTGTAATTGCTCAGATCTTCTGTCATGGAATTGGGACATCATGTCAAAGATGGACATGACAATTGTGAGGCGTCTCCTGGAGTACTATGACAAGTATTGGTTGCCGTGTTATATTGAGGATATTTTAGGTTGTGGAGGGTTCAGAAGAGATTTAGAAGGCTGTTTCCATGAAAATTGCGTTTGAATCAAATCGAATAGAACAGCTCAGTTTCAGTCAGCAGGGTCAGCAGTTTGCATCTTTCTGCAAAGTTTGCTTTGTGAAAAAATGGCTTCCACAGACATGTTATGTCAAATCTGGTAAAATTTTCTTCCATAATCCCACAGCACTTTTTGGGCAGAACAGATTGGAGTTGTCAGCAAAAGGAGGCATTACTCAGAGCAGGGTGTTTTTCAGGGGTGGAGG
>NW_025134314.1:0-1170 GCF_004010195.1 Chiloscyllium plagiosum
AACATCGATAAATCAGATGAGATTTAACCTGATCATTGCCAATAGATTCATGTTTGTAATTAGTCTCTTAATTTCAGACATTTTTCTAATTGTGTTTAAATTCCATTATCTGATGTGCAAGGATTAAAACACCAGATCCAGGCAGCACTGTGTCGTCCTGCACCTTATCTATCCAGCAAAAATACCACGATGCCGTCGACTGCACCTGAATGTTGAAGTTGTCACGAATACGATTTTACATGTGTGCGAAAATATTGAATATGAATATCACAACATCTCAACAGATAGTAACTGATTATTATAAAATATTCCTGCCGGGAAAGGATTTGGATGAAAATGTGGTGAAAAATCACTATATTATGGTAGTTGTGATCTCCCTCATAAAACACTGAAACTAAATGCTTGATGATGAATGAGTTAATTTGATTCACCTCTGGAACTTCAACATTTTTCCTGTCACCTTAAATACATACCCTCTAGTTTTCAACTCCCCCACCCGAGTGAAAATGTTTTTGCTATTCAACATATCTGTCCGTCTCACAATGTTATAAGCTTCTAAATTGTCACCACTCAATCGTCGACCCGCCACTGCTAAATATATCAGACTATCCAGCCTGCCATAACATAAAATCCTTCAGTCCCAGTAACAGCCTGGTGAATATTTTCCGAATCCTTTCCAATTAAATAATACCATTCAAATAACAGAGCAACCACATGCACAATACGCCAAACATGGCATCACCAAGGTCGTGTACAACCTCAAAATGAATTCCCATTCCTATACTCAATGTTATTAGCACGGAAGTCAAACGTGATAATACATTTACTAACCACCCAGACTACCTGTGACACAACTTTCATCGAACTCTGTGCAAGAAACCCAGATCTTTCTGTTTGACAAAACTCCCACGTCCCTGCCATTATCTATAAATCCAACCCGTCTTCCTTTTCCTAAATGCAATATGTGGCATTTTCCTAATTGAATTCCATCTTGACAAACGCATTCTAATGTCCCTGTAAATAATGTGCGCCATTCTGTCTTCATCTATCTTCTGGCTTCAGTCCTTAACCAACTCAATCCAGCTGGTTAGTCACGATTTCCGACGTACAAAGCAATGCTTCCCATCCCTAAAATGACCTTGCCCCTCCAAATACATGTAAATTCTATTT
>NW_025134315.1:0-1170 GCF_004010195.1 Chiloscyllium plagiosum
CTTAGTCCCTATTCCCACTTTCTTCCCCATAACCTTTAATTCCTTTTGTCCTAAGAACTATATCTATCCTCTTCTTGAAAACATTGAATGTTTTAGGCTCAGGTGCTTCCTGTGACAGAATATCCCACTAGCTTCGCACTCTCTGGTTAAAGAAATGTCTCCTCATTTCAGTCTGAAATGGCCTTTCCCTTTTCTTTAAACTGTAATTCCTGGTTCTGAATTCCCCAGTCATCAGGAACACCTTTCCTGCGTTTTTCCAGTTTTGTCTTGTTCACATTTTGAAGGTTTCAATGTGATTCCTCTCAATCTTCTAACCTCCAGTAAATATAGTCCTAACTGATCCAGTTTCTCATCAGATCTAAGGAATCCCAGGAATCAGTCTGGTATAACTTCACTGCCCTCCCTCCACAGCCAGAATATCCTTCCTCAGATAAGGAGATCAAAACTGCACCCAACAGAATCATAAAATCACATAGTATAGAAGAGGCTCTTCAGCCCATTAATTGCATACCAGCCAAACTACACTAAACCTACACCAGTCCCACTTTCCAACATGAGGCCCATAGCTTGAATGTTATGACATTTCAACTGCTCACCCAAGTACTTTTTAAAGTTTGTGTGGTTTCCCACATCAACTAGCCTCCCAGGCTGTGCCTTCCAGACCCACACCACCCTCTGGGTGAAAAACATTTTCCTTAAAACATATTGAAGCCTCCTATCTTTCACACTGAATGTGAGCCAACTTGTTATTGACCCTCCCATGAAGGAGAACAGCTGCTTTCTATCCACCCTGTCCATTCCCCTCATAACCTGATACACCTCTATCAGATCCCCCCTCCACTTTCTCTGCTCTGAAGAAAATAACCCCGAGCTGATCCAATTTCTTTTCATCACTGAGAAATTCCATCCCACGCAACATCCTGGTGATTCTCCTCTGTACTCCATCCAGTGCAACCACATCCTTCCTACAGTGTGGTGACCTGAACTGCACACAGTACTCCAGCTGTGGCCTAACCAATGTTCTGCTTAACTGCACCATATCCTCCTGTTTTTATAACCCAATACCTGAAATGATCAAGGCAAGTGTCCCCTGTGCCTTCATAACTGCTCTGTTAACCTGTCTTGTCACATTCAGGGATCAGTGGACAAGCATCCCAAGATCACTCTGTT
>NW_025134316.1:0-1170 GCF_004010195.1 Chiloscyllium plagiosum
CTGACTGAGGTTCAATCCCAGTCACTTACTGAGGATCAATCCCTGTCATTGACTGTGATTCAATCCCTGTCACTGACCGAGATTCAATCCCTGTCACTGTTTGAGATTCAATACCTGTCACTGACTGAGGATCAAACAGTCTCACTGACTGTGATTCAGTCCCAGTCACTGATTGAGATTCAATCCCAGTCATTGACTGAGATTCAATCCCTGTCACTGACTGAGATTCAATCCCTGTCACTGACTGAGGATCAATCCCTGGCACTGACTGAGCTTCAATACCTGTCACTGACTGAGGATCAATCCCTGTCACTGACTGAGGGTCAATCCCTGTCACTGACTGAGATTCAATCCCTGTCACTGACTTAGATTCACTCCCTGTCACTAACTGAGGGTCAATCCCTGTCACTGACTAAGCTTCAATCGCTGTAACAGTCTGTGGGTCAATCCCTGTCACTGACTGAGGTTCAATACCTGTCATTGACTGAGGATCAATCCCTGTCACTGACTGAGATTCAATCCCTGTCACTGACTGAGATTCAATCCCTGTCTCAGACTGAGATTCAATCCCTCTCACTGATTGTGATTCATTCCCTGTCACTGACTGAGGATCAATCCCTGTCACTGACTGAGATTGAATCCCTGTCACTGACTGAGATTCCATACCTAACACTGACTGAGATTCAATCCCTGTCACTGATTTCGGATCAATCCCTGTCACTGACTGAGGTTCAAACCGTGTCACTGAATGAGATTCAATCCCTGTCACTGACTGAGATTCAATCCCTGTCACTGATTGAGATTATTTCCCTGTCACTGACTGAGGATCAATCCCTGTCACTGACTGAGAATCAACCCCTGTCACTGACTGATGATCAATCCCTTTCACTGACTGAGATTCAATCCCTGTCACTGACTGAGGATCAAACCGTGTCACTGAATGAGATTCAATCCCTGTCACTGACTGAGGATCAATCCCTGTCACTGATTGAGATTCAATCCCTGTCACTGACTGAGGATCAAACCGTGTCACTGAATGAGACTGACTGAGGTCAATAAATGTCACTGACTGAGATCCAATCCCTGTCACTGATTGAGATTCAATCCCAGTTACTGTCTGAGAATCAATCCCTGTCTCTGAATGAGATCCAATCCGGGTCACTGATTGAG
>NW_025134317.1:0-1170 GCF_004010195.1 Chiloscyllium plagiosum
GATAGTTCTCCCTCAGTACCTCAGATAGTGCACCCTCAGTACCTCAGAAAGTGCTCCCTCAGTACCTCAGATAGTTCTCTCTCGGCACCTCTGATAGTGCTCCCTCAATACCTCAGAAAGAGATCCCTCAGTACCTCAGATAGTTCTCCCTCAGTACCTCGGAAAGTGCTCCCTCAGTACCTCAGAAAGTGTTCCCTCAATACCTAAGATAGTTTTCCCTCAGTACCTCAGATAGTTCTCCCTCAGTACCTCAGATAGACTACTGCTCTGCTCTTCTTCACCCTTCCCTTCTGAGTAACGGGGACAGGCTCCGTGCCAGAGACCTGATCCCCGTTACTTACCCCTGGTAAGTCATCCCCCCCACAAGTATCCAAAACGGTATACTTGTATCCCTCAGTTCTCCCTCAGTACCTCAGATAATGCTTCCTCAGTGCCTCAGAAAGTGCTCCCTCAGTACCTCAGATAGTTCTCCCTCAGTACCTCAGATAGATCTCCCTCAATACCTCTGACAGTGCTCCCTCAGTCCCTCAGAAAGTGCTCCATCAATATCTCAGATAGTTCTCCCTCAATACCTCAGATAGTGCTCCATCAATACCTCAGATAGTTCTCCCTCAGTACCTCAGATAGTTCTCCCTCAATATTAGATTTTTTAGATTACTTTTTTAGATTAGATTACTTACAGTGTGGAAACAGGCCCTTCGGCCCAACAAGTCCACACCGACCCGCCGAAGCGCAACCCACCCATTCCCCTACATTTACCCCTTTAACCTAACACTACGGGCAATTTAGCATGGCCAATTCACCTGACCCGCACATTTTTTGGATTGTGGGAGGAAACCGGAGCACCCGGAGGAAACCCACGCAGACACGGGGAGAACGTGCAAACTCCACGCAGACAGTCGCCTGAGTCGGGAATTGAACCCGGGTCTCTGGCGCTGTGAGGCAGCAGTGCTAACCACTGTGCCACCGTGCCGCCCAAATATCTCAGATAGTTCTCCCTCAATACCTCAGATAGTTCTCCCTCAATACATCAGATAACTCTCCCTCAATACCTCAGATAGTGCTCCATCAATACCTCTGAAAGTGCTCCCTCAGTCCCTCAGAAAATGCTCACTCAATACCTCAGAAAGTGCTCCATCAATATCTCAGATATTTCTCCCTCATACCTCA
>NW_025134318.1:0-1171 GCF_004010195.1 Chiloscyllium plagiosum
CAAATCTCCCTGCCATTATATCAGTCGCCTTCCCACTTAGGTGCAATCCGTCCTTCTTGACCAGTCCACTTCTGCACCAAAACAGCTTCCAATGATCCAAACATCTGAATCGTTATCTCATACACCAGCTCCTCAGCCATGCATTCTTCTGCTCTATCCTCCTTTCCTGCCGTCACTAGCTCGTAGCACCGGGAGTAGTCCAGATATTACTACTCTCGACAACCTCCTTTTTAAAAAAAATCCTGCCTAACTATATTCAATCTCCCTCCAGAATCTCAACATTTTCTCTCCCTGTGTCATTGGTTCCAATGTGTGCAATGATTTCCTGTTGGCCCCTCTTCCCAAATGGAATATTCTGAACTCTCTCTCTGAGACATCCTTGATCCTGGCACAAGTGAACCAAAAGACCATTCTGATTTTTCGCTGCTGCCCACAGAAACGACCGTCTGTACCTCGGATTAGAGCCCCTGAACACAATCGATTGCTTGCATCACGAAGTACCTCTCTGGTATTGAGACTCAATACCAGTCTCAATACCAGAAATTGGGCTATTCGTGCTACCTTCTCCTGCGAATCCATCACCCCCGACATTTTCCAGAAAAGTATACGTGTTTGAAATATGAAGGCTCCTACTCTACCTGCCTACCTCTACTACCTTTCCTGGAGTTAACCTATCTATGTGATTGTATCTGAGACTTACCCTATTCCTATAACTGCCATTCATCACATACTCTTGCTCTGGTAAATTCATTATTTCCTCTACCTAACTCTCCAAATGATCCATTCGGTCCGATAGGATTCAAAATCAACGACATTTATTGCAGATATAATCCACAATAACCCGTAAACATTTTTGAATCTATCAATTCTACAGACCAAGAAAATAGCACGGTCTTATTCCTCGAAATAAATCTCTTCTCCAGATTAAATTAATACTTATGCCGTATATATTTTAAGTTTAATCAAGAACAAAGCTCAATAAAGCATATAGTCAAGAAATAACTCACACTATTCAATACTGCAGACTTACTTGAAGGCCACGCTTAAAATCGACTTCTCTGTTTCTGTTCTGTAACCTCTGCCAAACAGGTTTCTGCAAGATCAGTTGTGAATTTATTGTTTTTTTTTTATTTTCCCAGACGCACTCCGATATCTGGCGATATATAGATTC
>NW_025134319.1:0-1171 GCF_004010195.1 Chiloscyllium plagiosum
ATACCTCATGCAGCTAAGAAGTATCAAAAACTTTACAGGAAAAAATGTTGTTTCTACTCTGTGCTTGCAGGAATAGATATGGCAATGGCGAAATTACATACTAGAAAAAAAATTGCTACTTTTGGAACCTCCAACGTATTATCAACTACACGCATTTCATTTTAGTGATATGATGCAAGTGTGCGGTTTTGCAGTATTTTTTAATAGAATTACAATGTTTGCTCGTTGAGATTATTGTATTAATCCATTTTAGTTGATTTTTTTGTTTTCTTCTCCATTAATATAAATATTACAATCCACAGGGTAGGCATCAATTGTATTCTTTCACTACATTGACAATCCTGGATTCACATCTAATCTGATTCTGTTTAATGCCTAAACCAGCAGATATATCGCCATGACAAATAAAAACTCGCAAGAGACTCTGGGCTTCCAGCAGTGGAGACAGCTCTAGGCACTAAGTGAATGAGAGTCGAAGGAAATCAATCATCTTACTTCCAGTTGTCAGGGGGAGTTTTGTTGTGTTATGATTCGTGGTTATGATGTATTCTGTGTTGAACGGAATGTATGTCATTGAGTATGAATCTGCAGATTTAGATAATTATCTACTCGAATTAGGTTTTATGCTTGAACCCTAAGTTGATGCACAAATAATGTTGTATATGTTGTGACCAAGATTATCTCAGAGAGCACTTGAAGGATGCGTAGTAATAAAGCCCTTTATATCAATTTCTAAATTAATAAACTTTTCAAAAGAGGAGTCAGAAGTACAAGTCGATCAAGTGATATGATTTCTCCACAATTAACTCTCCGGAGGGCGTGTGGTTGGATTGAAGTAGATTTTTAGATTACTTACAGTGTGGAAACAGGCCCTTCAGCCTAACAAGTCCACACCGACCCGCCGAAGCGCAACCCACCCATACCCCTACATTTACCCCTTACCTAACACTGCAGGCAAATTAGCATAGCCAATTGACTTGACCTGCACATGTTTGGACTGTGGGAGGAAACCGGAGCACCCGGAGGAAACACACGCAGACACGGGGAGAACGGTTCCCTGAGGCGGGAACTGAACCCGGGTCTCTGGCGCTGTGAGGCAGCAGTGCTAACCACTACGCCACCGTGCCGCCCACAGAATTGGTTAGAAATCAGTAGAGAAAAAAAACATGCT
>NW_025134320.1:0-1171 GCF_004010195.1 Chiloscyllium plagiosum
ATGAGAAAAATGTGGGACTGTGATCATTATCAATGAGATTAAGCTGTGATTGTGTTCCTTATCAAAGAGAAAAAGGCGGGACTGTGTTCTTTATCAATGAGATAAAGGATGGATTGTGATCCTTATCAATGAGAAAATGGTGGCATTCTTTTCCATATCAATGAGAAAAAGGTGGAATTGCATTCCGTATGAAGGAGAAAAAGGTGGGATTGTGTTCTGTATCAATGAGAAAAATGGTCGATTGTGTTATTTATCAATAGGAAAAAGATGGGATTGTGTTCTGTATAAATGAGGAAAATTTGGGCCCGTGTTCCCTATCAATGAGAAAAAGGTGGGATTGTGTTCCTTATCAATGAGAAATGGGTGGGACTGTGTTCCTTATCAATGAGAAAATGGTGGGAACGTGTTCCGTATCAATGAGAAAATGTGTAGACGGTGTTGCTTATCAATGAGAAAAAGGTGGGATTGTTTTCCTTATCAATGAGAAAAAAGTTGGGACTGTGTACCTTATCAATGAGAAAAAGATGGGATTGTGTTCCTTATCATTAAGAAAACGGTGGGACTGTGTTCCTTATCAATGAGTGAAAGGTGCAACTGTGTTCCGAATCAATGAGAAAACATTGGGATGTGTTCTTTATCAATGAGAAAAAAGTTGGGACTGTGTTCCTTATCAATGAGAAAAAGGGGGATTGTGTTCTTTATCAATGAGAAAAAGGGGGCCTGTGTTCTTTATCAATGAGAAAAAGGTGGGATTGTGTTCCTTATCAATGAGAAAAAGGTGGAACTGTGTTCTGTATGATTGAGAAATAGGTGTGATTGTGTTCTTTATCAATGAGAAAAAGGTTAGGACTGTGTTCTTTTTCAATGAGAAAATAGTGGGAATGTGTTCCGAATCAATGCGTAACTGTGTAGGCGGTGTTCCTTATCAATGAGAAAAAGGTGGGCTTGTGTTTTTTATCAATGATAAAAAAGTTGGGACTGTGTTCTTTATCAATGAGAACAAGGTAGAATTGTGTTCTTTATCAATGACAAAGAAGGGGCCTGTGTTCTTTAACAATGAGAAAAAGGTGGGATTGTGTTCCTTATCAATTAGAAAAAGGTGGGACTGTGTTCTGTATGAGTGAGAAAAATGTGTGATTGTGTTCTTTATCAATGAGAAAAAAGTTAGGAC
>NW_025134321.1:0-1171 GCF_004010195.1 Chiloscyllium plagiosum
GAACTCAGGGCCTGGGGCTAGTGAGGAACTCAGAGCCTGGGGCTTGTGAGGAACTCAGAGCCTGGGGCTTGTGAGGAACTCAGGGCCTGGGCCAAGTGAGGAACTCAGGGCCTGGGCCAAGTGAGGAACTCAGGGCCTGGGGCTAGTGAGGAACTCAGGGCCTGGGGCTAGTGAGAAACTCAGGGGCTGGGGCTTGTGAGGAACTCAGGGCCTGGGCCAAGTGAAGAACTCAGGGCCTGGGGCTAGTGAGGAACTCAGGGCCTGGGGCTTGTGAGGAACTCAGGGCCTGGGCCAAGTGAGTAACTCAGCGGCTGGGACTTGTGAGGAACTGAGGGACTGGGCCAAGTGAGGAACTTAGAGCCTGTGGCTTGTGAGGAACTGAGGGCCTGGGCCAAGTGAGGAACTCAGAGCCTGGGGCTTGTGAGGAACTCAGGGCCTGGGCCAAGTGAGGAACTGAGGGCCTGGGCCAAGTGAGGGACTCAGGGCCTGGGCCAAGTGAGAGACTCAGGGCCTGGGCCAAGTGAGGAACTCAGGGCCTGGGCCAAGTGAGGAACTGAGGGCCTGGGGCTAGTGAGGAACTCAGGGCCTGGGGCTAGTGAGGAACTCAGGGCCTGGGGCTAGTGAGGAACTGAGGGCCTGGGGCTAGTGAGGAACTCAGGGCCTGTGGCTTGTGAGGAACTCAGGGCCTGGGGCTAGTGAGGAACTCAGGGCCTGGGGCTTGTGAGGAACTCAGGGCCTGGGGCTTGTGAGGAACTCAGGGCCTGGGCCAAGTGAGTAACTCAGGGGCTGGGGCTTGTGAGGAACTGAGGGACTGGGCCAAGTGAGAAACTCAGAGCCTGGGGCTTATTAGGAACTGAGGGCCTGGGCCAAATGAGGAACTCAGGGCCTGGGGCTAGTGAGGAACTCAGGGCCTGGGGCTTGTGAGGAACTCAGGGCCTGGGCCAAGTGAGTAACTCAGGGCCTGGGGCTTGTGAGGGACTCAGGGCCTGGGGCAAGTGAGGGACTCAGGGCCTGGGGCAAGTGAGGGACTCAGGGCCTTGGCCAAGTGAGGAACTCAGGGCCTGGGGCTTGTGAGGGACTCAGGGCCTGGGGCAAGCGAGGAACTCAGGGCCTGGGCCAAGTGAGGAACTCAGGGCCTGGGGCTAGTGAGGCCGAGGGAGGAATTCTGGGA
>NW_025134322.1:0-1171 GCF_004010195.1 Chiloscyllium plagiosum
ACCTCACCGGCCAGTCTATTTCCCCTTACTTCCAGTTCATTCCCTTTCTGGTGTCTGTTGGTAGGAACTACCGCTATTTCTGTCGGGAGTAACAGAGATTCCAGCATTTGTTTTATCAATTCCTCATGTGCTAATTATTTTCCTCTGCTATTTATCAGTCCTCTATCTTGCCAATTTTTTCTGTCGATATGTCCCACTCCAGATGCATAATTGGAGTCTGTATATATCGTTCCTATTTTTGTTTCCTAAGGTTCTGAGAGCGCTTTCTAGGCCAGAGCGTTCACAATTTTGGGCTGACCAGTCGTCAGGTAGTATTCAGCCTCAATAACGCTTTCCTCTATCCCATCTACTCCAGCATATCCATTGTGCCTTTTCCCCTCAATCACCCAGGAGCACCCGTCGATCAACAACCAAGCTCACGCATGCAACGGTACGTCTCTTAAGTCCATTCACACTTTAGTCTGATATTCAATAATACCAAAGGCAGTCGTGTTCTGGATTGTCAAAGGCCACCTCCTCTCCCCGAAACAGAAATGCTGTTGGATTCAAGCAACTGGCTGTGACTAGCACAAGGTCATCCTGTTCTATTAATATTGCATCATATTTCAAGATCCGAGAGACTGTGAGCCATCTTCCTGCTTTCTGATTTCATATGATCCGTACCTGATGTGGGGTGCTGAATACTAAGGCACCCCAAAAGTAAGTTGCCGACTCAACACTACCAATAAGACTGTTGCTGCCACGGCCTGCACACATTCTGACCTGGAATGTAGCTTTCCATTCTTTAATTAACAGTGAATTAAAGCAGTTAATGTTTTAAATTAACCATGAATCAATATGACAGGTCACTGAGAATGTGTGAAAGAATCCTGCCAATTAATATTGATTCAGGGTAATACAATTGATTTATTATGCATATTAATTAGCAATTATATATATTAAATAATTCATGGTGGAAACGCAACAAGTGAGCAAAACATTTTAAAAACTGTAACTGCGCAGTTCTGTTTGTTTACCAGTCACTTGCGACTTCTCATTCTGTTTCTGTAATCGTTTTGCTCGAGCACATTCATTTTTAAGTAACTCAACAGATTTCATAGCACCATTTGCAGTTAATTCAATTCCCAATTTGGTGGCAGTGTCTTGCCATGATCGCAAAACTCATTCTTCG
>NW_025134323.1:0-1171 GCF_004010195.1 Chiloscyllium plagiosum
TCTTCCCGCATGTGCAGAGAACAAGTTAAACATTCTCAAGAGTAATTACTTAGTGATGGACATGTGGTTAGAAGGAACTTAAAACAGTTGCATCCGGATTTTACAAAGTCACAAATCATGGTTTATTCAGAAGTTGCACTGAGACTGAGGACGAGACTGAGATATCATGATGGTGGTATTGGACACGGTTGGTGGGTGGGGAGGACATGGAGATGTATATCTGTGAAGGACAAAATGAATTATGGAGTTTCAGAACAATCTGGTTCCATCTCGCATATCAGTGAGTAATTTATAAATAGTAGTTTGTTAGGTATAATTTATACGGAAATGATTTTTTGTTTGGAACTGAAGACATTGACTTCCACTTTCCAAAATTTACATATCATGAGCAGAAATTCAGATCAACCCAGTTTAGTAGACAAATATAATGTCTTACCAGGAACACCAACTATGGCGAGGATGGGATAGTAACCACCTTGAATAATCCAAAGGATAGCAAGGATCCGCGAAGTTAATGATATCCAAGGCTTGGAAAGCCAGAAAAGACCCGAGTATAAACTCCTGTCCATGGTTGGAACATTCCAGTCTAATGTTTTCAGATTCTGATCTATTGTTGGAACATTCCAATCTAATGTTCTCAGCTCCTGATACATTGTTGTACAAGTCCAGTCGAATGTTCTCTGATTTTGATACATTGTTGTACCATTCCAGTCTAATGTTCTCAGATTCTTATCCATTGTGGAACAATCCAATCCTAGGTCCTTAGATTTTGAACCATTGTTGTAACGTTCCAGTCTAATGTCCACACATTCTGATCTCTTCACCCCCCCCCCCCCCCCCGCCCTCTCTCTCGAGCTGCTGATCCCTGTTAGTGCTGTCAGTGATGCTCCTACTCACACTATGGAATAACACATTTACAGAGCCCATTTATCAGTCAATGATGGAAACTCATATGATCCACAGAGATTGACATTAATCACAGTCACTGAACAAATAGCTCCGGTTAACCTCTTTCATTTCAATATTGATTTTATTAAAATCAAAACAACATTTAAAATTTACACATTTGGGATCAGATATATGGGGGTGACTAAAGGAAGGAATATTGGAGATGGAAGCTTGATTGTATGTCATCATCCAATCTAAATTGGATATGGGAGTAATGTCAAAG
>NW_025134324.1:0-1171 GCF_004010195.1 Chiloscyllium plagiosum
CACTCTCTGACTCTCTCTAACACGTTGAGATGCACTGTGACACTCTCTGATCCTACCTGACACTCTCTGAGGTACACTATGACACTCTCTGACTCTCTCTGAAACACACTGTGACACTCGCTGACAGATTATGACACTTTCTGACTCTCCCTGAATCTCTGAGACACACTGTGACACTCTCTGACTCTCTCTGAAACTCTTTGTGGCACTCTCTGACAAACGCTGAGACACAATCTGACACTCTCTGGCACTTTCTCTAACACACTGCGACACTCTCTGACACACGCTGAGACACACTGTGACTGTCTCTGTCACTTTCTCCAACACACTGCAACACTCTCTGATCCTATCTGTCACTCACTGAGACACACTTTGACACTCTCTGATACCCTCTAAGGCACACTGTGACACTCTCTGACAGACTGGGACACACTGAAATACTCTCTGAGAGACTGTGATAGACTGTGACACTCTGTGACAGACTGTGACACAATGTGACACTCTCTGACACTCTCTGAAACACACTGAGACACTTTCTAGCACATCTGAAACACACTGTGACACTCTCTGATACACACTGTGACACTCTCTGACAGACTGACACTGAAACACTATCTGACTCTCTCTGCCACTCTGAGACACACTGTGACACTCTCTGACTCTCTGAGACACACTGTGACACTCTCTGACTCTCTCTGAAACACAATGTGACACTCTCTGAGAGACTGTGACACACTGTGCTGCTCTCTGAGACACACTGTGACACTCTCTGACACTCTCTAAAACACATTGAGACACTCTCTGACACAGGCAGAGACACACTGTGACACTCTCTGACACTCTCCAACATACTGTGACACTCTCTGATACACACTGTGACAGTCTCCGACACGCTTTGTGACATACTGTGACACTTTCTAGCACATCTGAAACACTCTGTGATACTCTCTGACAGACGGTGACACACTGTAACACTCTCTGAGACCGACTGCGACACTTGCTGACTCTCCCTGACTCTATAAGCCACACTGTGTCACTCACTGAGACACAAAGTGAAACTCTCCGAATCTCTGACGCTCTCTCAGACACACTGTAACACTCTCCGACTCTCCATGACACTCTCTCAGACACAATGTACAACTCTCTGACTCTCTCTGAAACTTTGAGATGC
>NW_025134325.1:0-1171 GCF_004010195.1 Chiloscyllium plagiosum
CTTAAGAGTTTTAGTTTTGGAATGGTTTGGAGGTGCCAGTGTTGGACTGGGCTTTACAAAGTTAAAAATCAAACACCAGTAGGTTATTAACCAACATGTTTATTTTGAACAACGAGCTTTCAGAGCGCTGCTCGTTCATCAGGTGGTTGAAGTAGCAGCGCTTCGAAAGCCAGTGCTTCCAAATAAACATGTTGGACTATACCCTGGCGTTGTGTGATTTTTAACTTTGTTTTTTGGAAGGAATGTTTTCTTTATTCAAATATTCAGAATGTTCAAGAATTCTATCTCGCCTTTCGTGATTTTCTTTTAGAGAACCACTCATGTATAATTTATACAAGTTTCACTGTAATCAGTATTTCAAATTTCCATCAGATCTAAGATGAAAATGAGGACCAATTAATGAGTACTTCCATGAATGGAAAGCACAATAAATTCACTTTACAGAGGAAAGATTCAAAATTGATCTGAATAAGCAAATAAACATTTTGAATGGAAATATCTGAAAATGTTTACATTTAATTTTGAATGGAAATATCTGAAAATGTTTACATTTAATTTTGAACGAAGTCAAATTACTTCTTTTTGAAATACATGGCCTGAAAACCTGTTTGAAAACATGAACAAGTCAGGACTATCAACATATCTTGCTGTCAGTGTCCTCGGCCAATTGTCATAAAGAATAAATATCACTTTCAGCAACAAGTATCATGCATAATTACTGAACAGAAAAGTAAAAGGATAGCTCTTGCATTTATTGGCAAGAATGATAACCAGATGGTTACTGTGGTTATTGCACTCAGTAACAATAAGATCAAGACCAATGGCTGTTCGAATCATTGGCCACTCATAACGAAGAATAAACACTGCTTTGAGCAATAAATATCATGGATAATTACTGTACAGAAATTTCAGAGGACACCCATTCTACTTTTTGGAGGGAATGATGACCAGATGCTTACTGTGGTGATTAATCTCAGGAACAATAAGACAATTACTCAGATTATTTCCTGAACAGTAATTAGATGGTCATGCAGACCATTGTGTGGCTTTATGTATTGTGCTTTGTGTGAGCATTGATTTCAATAACATTGTGATAGTATACAAGTGTGCAGCTGAGGTGAGTTGGTCATGTTAAATCGCCCATGATGCATGGATGTTTCAGGTTAGGTGC
>NW_025134326.1:0-1171 GCF_004010195.1 Chiloscyllium plagiosum
CAGCTGATCAATATCAGACTGTAGCCTGCGATTTTTATATCTCAAAATGTTGCCGGATTGTGGTGACAGAACAGTTTTCACTATCTCCCCAGATATATGTGACAATAAACCACTGTGCGCGTGTGCGCACGCACGCACGCACACGCACGCACACGCACGCACACACACGCACACACACACACCAGATGTAGGCCATTTGGCCCTTCAAGCCTCAAGCCTACTCCACCATTCAATGAGATCATGGCTAGACTGATTATATTCCAAATTCCACATTCCTATCTCCTCCAATAACTTATGATTCCTGCACCTAACAAGAATCCATCTACATTATCCTTGACTGCTTTCAGAGGCAGAGTGTACCAAAATCAGATGACTCTCAGAGAAAAGGTTTTCTTTCATCTCTGGCCTGAAAGGACATTGATGAAGCAGCCCAAGAATGTTCGGTCTGGGAAATTACTCTGAGGAACTCCTGCAGAGTTGTCCTACGGCTCAGATGATTGATTTCTAACTATCAACTATGGCCATTTTCCTTTGTATTCGGAATGGTCAACCAGTAGACAATTTTCCATCTGATTCCCATTGACTCCTGTTTTGCTGGGGCTGCTATATACCTTGCAATTGAGCACTGCTGCAATGTGCAGGAACGTCATTCTGACCTCAACTCTGGAGTTCAGCTCTTTATCCAGAGTTAGAGTCATACAACATAGAAGCAAGCCTTTTAACCCACTGTGTCTATGCAGTCCAAATTATAATAATTCCATTTACCTGCATTTGTTCCGTAATTCATTCTGCCCTTACATTTTAAGTACTCACTCAGATACTTCCTAAATGTTGAAAGAGAATATTCTCCCCCACTTTCTTAGGCAGAAAATTCCATCTTTCAAATGTCTGAATATTTTTCTTGGATCTCCTCTGAACCACTTGCCCCTCACCTTAAACTTATGCCCTGTGGTCTTAGACACATCTGTCATGGGGAAAGGATTCTTACAGTCAACTCTGTACATGATTCTCATAATTTTGTATACCTCATTCAGGTACACCCCTCAGCCCCCTCTGCCCAAAGGAAAACAGAACCATAACTGAGACTTCTCACCACAAGTAATTTCCTGGTGAATCTCCTCTGCATCCTCTCCAGTCCTTCTGATTGTGTGGTGACCAGAACTGCATACAA
>NW_025134327.1:0-1171 GCF_004010195.1 Chiloscyllium plagiosum
CACAGATGGAAAGCTGGAAGATTAGATCCACTCCAAGATCCTGTGCTTTTTAAACAAAAGGAGACTACAATAGGATGAGGCAGAAGTTGGCTAATGTAGACTGGAAACAAAGACTTTACGGTGGGAAAGTTGACAGACTGCGGGAATATCAAAGCAAATTTTTGAAGTGCTCAGCAAAAGTATATATCAGTGAAAGGGAAGGACTGTAGGAAAAGGAATAATCTGCCATGGCCTGGGTAAGAGAGTCTATCAAACTGAAATAGAATGCATACAAATTGCCAAAGACCAAGGAGATTAATAAAACTTTAAAGATCAACAGAAAGCGAGATGGGATTGGGGGAGAAAAGTGATGAGTAGCTATCCCCAGGGACAGAATAGCAGTTTACACTGCTAGAGGGAAACCTACTGTGTGGGGAACATATGGCGTCTAATTGTTGAAGCACTGAACTGTTACCATAGAGATAATCCTGATCAAGTTAAAAATCACAGCACACTCCAACAGCTTGTACTTCCAAATAATCCTGTTGCACTATAACCTGGTGATGTGTGGTTTTTAAACTTTGTCCACCCCACCACCGGCTCCTCCACATCAGAATCCTGATAGAGAGCCCCACTGAAACTGAAGTGCCTGTCAGATACTTGAGGGAGCCACGGGGGCGTGGGGGAGGGGTGTGTGGTTTAACCACAAAGTGCTGAACTGAACTAGACTTTCTAACTGACCTTTGCCATGGAGATAATACTGAGAGACAGTCTCTATTCAAAGTCCCAAACCACAAAGGTATAAGAATGGGAGCGGCACATCGGACAGGCGGGGAGTTACCTGACGGTGCCTGGAGGTGTTCTGCATGTACACTATCCAGGTAACTGCCATGTCTCATCAATAAAGACTCAAAGAAGACCTCTCAGAGTTCTGTGCCTGGTTATACCTATCCAGCAGGGTTCAGGAATATGAGTACACAGCAGTCAGTCTTCACAGTGGAGGATACGAAGAACATGCCTGTAATTGATAAGGAGACTGAGGAAGGTGAGGACCTAGATAACCATTATCATGAAAGAGTTATAGCGGGTCAAGGTATTGGAGCTAAAGGTAGACAAGTCTGATTGCCCTGATGGAATATATCCCAGGATACCAACAGATTTAGTGGGAGAAATAGCAAATGCACTTAGAGTT
>NW_025134328.1:0-627 GCF_004010195.1 Chiloscyllium plagiosum
CCAACCCTCTACACAATACTCCGAGTACAGTCTCACCAACCCTGTACGCATACTCCAGGTACAGACTCTCCAACACTGTACACAACACTCCAGTTACAGTCTCACCAACTCTGTATACAATACTCCAGGCACAGTCTCACCAAACCTGATTACACAATACTCCAGGTAATGTCTCACCAAACCTGTACACAATACTCCAGATACAGTCTCACCAACACTGTACACAATAGTCCAGGTGCAGTCTCACCAACCCTCTACACATTACTCCAGGTACAGTCTCACCAACCCTGTACACAATACTCCAGGTACAGTCTCACCAACTCGGTACACATTATCCCAAGTACAGTCTAACCAACCTTGTACACAATACTCCAGGTACAGTCCCACCAACCCTGTACACAATACTCCAGTTAAAGTCTCACCAACCTTGTACACTCTAGAGCTGATGCAGTCTCACCAAACGTGTACACAATCGTCCAGGGACATTCTCACCAACTCTGTACACAATACTCCAGGTCCCGCCTCACCAACCCTGTACACAATACTCCAGGTCCCGTCTCACCAACCCTATACACAATACTCCAGGTATAGTCCCACGAACCCTGTGCACAATATTCCAGGTACAGT
>NW_025134328.1:658-1171 GCF_004010195.1 Chiloscyllium plagiosum
CCAACTCTGTACACAATACTCCAGGTCCCGTCTCACCAACCCTGTACACAATAGTCCAGGTTCAGTCTCAACCACCCTGTACATAATGGTCCAGGTACAGTCTCACCAACGCTGTGCACAATACACCAGGTACAGTCACACCAAGAGAAAATGAGGTCTGCAGATGCTGGAGATCAGAGATGGAAATGTGTTGCTGGAGAAGCGCAGCAGGTCAGGCAGCATCTAGGGAACAGGAGAATCGACGTTTCGGGCATTAGCCCTTCTTCAGCCCGTCCTGAAGAAGGGCTAATGCCCAAAACGTTGATTCTCCAGTTCCCTAGATGCTGCCTGACCTGCTGTGCTTCTCCAGCAACACATTTCCACAGTCTCACCAACCCTTAACACAATACTCCAGGTACGGTCTCACCAACCCTCTTCACAATGGTCGAGGTACAGTCTCTCCAAAACTGTACACAATAGTCCTGGTACAGTCTCACCACCCCTGTACACAATTCTCCAGGTACCGTCACACCA
>NW_025134329.1:0-1171 GCF_004010195.1 Chiloscyllium plagiosum
ACTTCTTATCGGGAAATGGTGGCGGGCTTTGGCATTTTTCGTTTGAGAGAAGATAGTTAGAGATGACTTGACAGAGACAGAAAAGACGATCAAATGATGGGATATTGGGGAGAGTGGGAGTGGTTTTCATAGGTTGGAGATGCTTCGCACGAGGGGACAACAATTAAATTTAGAACTGACAGAAAGAGGACTGACGTCAGATGTCGGTTCTTCTCCAAGAGAGTAGTAGTGGTACGCCCTGCCTGTAAACTTCGTAGAGTCGCCATCATTAAGGACATTTAAACTGTCGTTGGGTAAACTGACGGATAATCATGGAATTGGAGAAGTTAACTAGGAGTCAGATTAGTTTCACAGGTCGGCGCAAAACCGAGGTCCGAAGGGCCTGTGCCGTGCTATAGCAATCGACGTTCTATGCATGTTCTAAAGCTCAAGTCACATTCGTGATCCCTTGTTATCAACTACGGGCAGACCGCACCATCTAATGTGAAAACAAAGGTTATTCGGTTTTTCTCATATTCTCGATGAAAAGAACAGAAATCTGATTGTTGTGATTGAGAGGGTTTTATTGGAAATTCGTATTGAATTGAGCAGTGCACTGCTCTATTCACTGAACTACTGAGAAAATGCACAACGTTTCAGTGTACGGCAGACCAAATAAAGGCATTTGACAGTCTGAAAGCTATGTTAACGACTGCCCCAGTATTAGCCAAACTTAATTACACAAAACCATTCAAGAGGGATATCAATGAGTGTGATGTGAGTATTGTTGCTGTGCTCTCGCAGGAAGATGATGAGAAGATTGAAAGACCTGTCGATATTTCGCCAGGAAAGTGCACATTTATCATCAGAAGTAATCAACAATTGAGAAGGAGACCTTGAACTCGGTACTGACGTGACAGCATTTTGACATTTATTTTGCCGGGAATGTTCCTCTGACAATTATATATAGCGATCAAAACTCATTAAAGGAGAAATTTTAGGAGAACAAAATGCAGATTATTTAAATGGACCTTATTATTGTAGCTATTCAATTTGATAATTATACATGGTAAGAAGAGACAGCGCAATTTGGGACGCATTATCGAGACTTGGATGAAAATATGGAGGTTTTCAGTGGCAGGAGTATACAGCAGAAATATCCAACAGTTTGCTTGTGCACATATTTTGAATG
>NW_025134330.1:0-907 GCF_004010195.1 Chiloscyllium plagiosum
GCCCCTTGGGGAATCATTGGATACATAAAAGATCGCAAAATACAAGATAACTTCAAAGTATTTGTTACATTAACTCCTCAAATCACAAGTACACCTCAGCCAAAAGATCCATTAGTTCAAATTGGAGCAAAAATTCATGATTGGTTCTATATCAGGTGAGTATGATGTGTAACAAAATGACTTAAAATGCTTTTTTTGTGTCTCCTGAAGCAAAGGGTTGATATTGTGACAGTGTCTCTACTGGTAGTCCATGTTCAGTGAACATTTTAAGTAATTCTTCTACAACCTTCTCGATGTGATATTGTGTAATGGGACTGCCTCAGGAAATCTAGTCAATATATCCATTATTGTTAATAAGTACTTATTCTCACTTTTTGTTTGAGTTAGGGGACTTACATAATCAATCAAGACTCTTGTGAAAGGTTCCTCAAATGCTGGAATAGGTATTAAAGGTACAGGTTTTATTACTGCCTGCGGTTTCCTATTAGCTGACATGTATGACATGCCTGGCAAAATTCAACTCCAACTTTGTGTAGTCCAGGCCAGTAAAAATCTCTGTATTTTAGCCTGTGTTTTGCTCATTCCGATATGACCTCCAAGTGCTAGCTCATGTGCCACTCCAACACCTCCTATATTCTACTGGCAAAACAATCTGATGAACATCTGCCCATTTCTCATCTGCTTGAATGTGTGATCGTCTCCATTTCCTCATTAAGGCATCATTTTTCAGGTAATATTGCACAGGGATATATTCACTCTCCTTCCATGTATATGCCTTTTGATACAACTGCTTTAAATTCTCACCTTTCTGCTGTAACTCAATAAGCTTCGCAGATTGAAAGATACTTGCATTTTTAACAATTGGCTCCTGCTCTGTCCCACTTATCTGATCAAAAACAGTCTTGGA
>NW_025134330.1:986-1171 GCF_004010195.1 Chiloscyllium plagiosum
TGCTTCAGTTGCCTGCGCCTCCACTGGCTTTTCAACTAGAGTAGAGCTGGTATCGGTGTAACAGCTCTGTCATTTGCAATGATAAGTTGTATTCCTGGAGCTGAGAGTTTGACCTATACTCCTACCACAAATTCTCCACTCTTCTCCAGACTCTCAAGCCTCACTTTACATAGCTGAACACTTTT
>NW_025134331.1:0-1171 GCF_004010195.1 Chiloscyllium plagiosum
TTCTGGATGTCTTAACTTTTCTCTTCAGTTCTATTTTGCGATGCAGTGTGTATCTCCAATTCCAGCAGGATCGAAATCAGCAGCAGGCCTGGCTCGAAATGATGAATGCTGTCTTCACTTTGTCAAGAATCCTTCACATCAGTTCCTGATAGATGCATCTACCTGTGGCCATTTACTTACCTGTCAGCCTCCTACTATCAGTGTTCGCCTCCTCAAAATGACACGTTCCGAGGAACAAGAGCACAGCTTTCATTCGCACCTCCAAACTTCTGGAATATTCCAGTGAGATCGATGAAAAACAGGAGATACATTCAGTGGTTCGGAGACTCTGTCGTGACTAATCTCTGAAATTCTCGGCAAGGAGCAACACCATGCGCACTTCTCTGCGAGCTCTTGACTTGTTGAAGTGACAGTTCACAAACAGAGGACAGACGAATTCGCATCACTGTGAAATGGTTAGGCTCAGTACGTTGATCTCAAGTACCCTGAAAAGAAGTGTTAAAAGCCGAACTACAACACTCCCCTCCCCCCAATCTAGCCACTCTAGATTCAAGTGCCATCTTGGGATTTGGACTTGTCCTTTTGCACTTGTTACGAGCAGGATATGATTTCACCAGAGAGTGGGCTCAGTAGAGAAAATTCTCCAGCGTGATAAGGTACTGCAATGCAGAGTGGTGGAGAAGTAAAGAAGGTCGAGTGAGGGCCAGAGCGAGATACATGAGCGGCATGGACAAGACTAGAAAACAGCTGGTCTCCTTATCTGAAAGTTTAAAAGCAAGAGGCCACCATTTTAAAGTGAAATGCAGGGGTTCAGAGGGGAGTTCAAAAAAATGTTTTCACCCACTGGCTGCTGGTGAGTCTGCAATGCCCTGCCTGGGTTGATAATTGAGAAGGGAAGATTCACTTCCGGAAAGTGTACTTGGATGAGCCACTTGAAACGTCTGAAAATTAATGGCTCTCTGTCAAGTGGGAAAGGGAGTATGCTGGAGGTCGTATTTTGTTTTGGAAGAACAATGTGCAAAGGGTCTTTGCTGTGATATTATAGATTGCTCTTTAACCCTCTCAAATGCTATTACCATTGGAGCTCTTCCAGTTTCTTCATGGCACAGCGGAAATCCCGGGCAACGGCAGCAGTACTCGACTCCTGGCACGGTTTTGATACGTCCTCCCT
>NW_025134332.1:0-1171 GCF_004010195.1 Chiloscyllium plagiosum
TCTGTCAAGTTACACCCGCTGCACCCCTACCATTGGTGGAAGCGCGGCTGAGGACCTAGATTGGGGGCCGGAGGGTTCCCTTACCCGTTTTATAGCCGACGAGAATAAAAAAGTTATTAAGGCTATGCTTTGCTCAGGCTGGCGACCCGCTGACCCGCTGGATGTACAACGCGAGTGGTAGGCCCGCCAGAAGAAAGATAGGTACGAGAAAGCTTGCGTCCTGGTGCTACAGGCACACGTCAGGCTTGCTGGCAAGGTTCTGCTTTATGTCCAAGACAAGGAAAAGCAGGCCACACAGCACCTCGAAGCCCAGGCGCTTGCTGCCCGTACGGTTTTACCGACCTTAACCGATGCGCCCAGCGCCCTGCCGTCCCCCACCTGGGACTGGGAGGGGCTCACGGACAATCCGGACCCCCGGGAATCGCGCCCGTGCAGCCCCGGTGAAAATTGAATATACCCCCGGGGGAGGGGAGAGTGGACGGGCCACGACCCTTGCCCATAACCCCCGCCTTAAGATGACGTACGTCTCCCTGACCCCGGGCGACACCATGAAACTTCTGGACAGGCTCCCCGCCCTTAAGCCCCGGCACAATAACGCTGAATTTTGGCAGAGGCTTAGGGAGATGCAGATCTGCCACAACCTTCACAATAGGGACGTGGCCGGCCTGGTTCGGACCAAACCCCCCGGAGAACCTGTGGTCCAGGCTCCAGCCCGCGCACCAGAATGGGTCCTGGTGCACCAACCTCAGCGACAGCCGTCGCGAACAGGAGGTTGCCCTCGCCGACTTCAAGGCTGATGTCAGCGAGGCGCTCGGCCATACACCGGTCAACTGGAACGCCATTGTGGGTATCACTCAGAAACCTGGGGAGGGCGCCCAGGAATATGGGGTCCGCAAGTTTGAGGCGTTCCGAGCACACAGCGGGGTTCCCGACACTGATAGGCAGAACCCCGCATTCGTCCAATTATACAAAGACGGCCTGAGCCCCGCACACCATGCAGTCCTACGGACGGGCCTGGTGCCCTATGTCACCTTTGCGGAGCTTGAGAACTGGGCCATGTCCCCTGACAACTGAGCGGCGCCCGCCGTTGCGGCAGTTTCGAAAGACGAACCGGACGCTGCAAACGGACGGGGCACCACAAAGCCCAATGCCCGCTCTCTTTCCGACGCCC
>NW_025134333.1:0-1171 GCF_004010195.1 Chiloscyllium plagiosum
TCACGTCCCAGCAGCAGATGTCCTGACCTTCTTACGGAGATACGTCCAGGTTGAGGGAGAAAGTACCGATGTGGTCGATCCTTTCGGGATCTGGACCAGCAAACGACAGGTCAGGGTAACCTTGAGGGTCGATGCCAGTGGGAACATCCTCCACCCACCCTCCAGCTTTGCCATCGGAGGAAGCAGAGGTTACCTGACATACGCAGGGCAGCCAAAAGTGTGTCGAACCTGTGGGAGGTCAGGCCACATGGCGGCGGATTGCAAGCAGGAAGGCCACCCGACCAAGGAATGTAAGGAGGCCAAGAACTGTAATCTGTGCGGAGAGGTGGGCCACATGTACAAGGCCTACCCAAGACGAGGGGCCGCCACCTACGCACAGATGGCCAGAGGTGGCAACACGAGCCGAGGACCGCCCAAGACCAGCAAGGTACCACAAAACAGCACGGGAACTGTATCTGGAGGCAACCAGAAGGAAGGGCGGGCTGTAGCGGAGCAGACGGCAGACAGCGGGGAGGTGCAGCAGCCGATCCAAGCTCCTTCAGGACAGACGGAGGAAATGGAAGAGAAGGGACCAAAGGAAGCAGAGGATTGGATTACCGTGAAAAGCAGGAAGGGGAAACCTCCCAAAGCCACCCAGCGAGGGGGGAAGCGACACCTAAGCGACGAGGACACATGCAGCTCTTCCGACGGTGAGGATGGGCGCAAGGCAGGTTGTCACCAGAGGAAGAGACAGAGCTCCGTGGGGAAAAAGGAGGGCAGCACCACTCAAGCAGGAAAAGACAATCCCTCTGAGGGGACGGGTAAAGGCCTCCCCCCACCCGGTGAGAACCAAGAGGTACCCACCGGCCCACAGCTCCAGGTGACTGGGAGCAGCGGTCCTGTGACAGCCCCGCTGTCAGATGGAGAACTGGACCATGTGGACCCTGGGCCCGACCCGAAGACACCAGAGCGGGGAAATGGCTCCAGCGTGGAGCCGGACAGCTACCTTAGCCCTGGGAGGGTTCAGCAGTTTGCCGTCACCACGGGAATGCACACAGCTACCCCAGAGGGGCAAGACCAGCAGCAAATGGACACTGTTAGCCTTGTAAACTGTTAAAATGGGGATAAGAGTTGCCAGCATCAATGTGCGTAGCATCGAATCGGCTACGCGATGTGTTTCTACGATGGCCTT
>NW_025134334.1:0-1171 GCF_004010195.1 Chiloscyllium plagiosum
TAACAGCTTCAACACCAAATAACGCAACTTCAGGAACTGAAAACAGCACTGAGCCCCTGGATCAGTGAGAGCCAGACTCCACTTCCTCATGCTGCATTGGTCGTAATTTAAGAAAATCCAAAGTTATTTACTCTGCTTTCCATGGAACATACGTCTTGGTACCAGGTTGATAACATCCCTCATCAAGAGAAACAGAACACATCCTCCGTAAAGGGATAAGGTATCAGTCTGCTCTCCTTGGAGTCAGTGATACTGACACAGTGGGGTCAGTGACACAGTAACTATTAGATGAGAAATGCACAGCCCCATCCCAGCAGTTTCTGCAGAATGAACCCTGTCTTAGATTAGATTCCCCGACAGTGCGGAAACAGGCCCTTTTGCCCAACCAGTCCACACCGACCCTCCGAAAAGTAACCCACCCATTTCTCTCTGACTAATGCACCAAATATTATGGGCACTTTAGCATGCTCAATCCACCTGACCCACTCATCTTTCGAAGGAAACTGGAGCACCCGGTGGAAACCCACGCAGATACAGAGAGAATGTGCAAACTTCACACAGTCACCCAAGGCTGGAATCGAACCTGGGGCCCTGATGCTGTGAGGCAGCAGTGCTAACCCCTGAGCCACTGTGCTGCCCCAGGGCACGAGATTGTCCATCCTTATTCATTTATCACCTCCCAATTTTACTGAAGAGCTCTGGTAAATTTGTAATCAAGTTTCACAGGAAAAGGAGGAGGAGGCCATTCAGCCCCTAGATCCTGTTCCAATCCCTCAATAAAATCGGGGTTGATCTATGGCCTCACTCCATTTGTCTGCCTTGACCCCATACACCGATTAATAAAAATCATTGTTTATGTCAAATATAAGTTTAACAATTGAATTGGTATAGACTGCAGTTTGAGGTACAGAGTCCCAAACCCTACCAACTCTTCCCATCTCCAAGTTCTCTTTCTTTCCTCAGTCCCCGGGCATCCTCCTGCATCTGGAGCGTGTCCCAGCGGCAAAATAAAACGGTGTGGTCCTCGCTGTCGCGGTGGTCAGCCATCCCTCTTCCTTCACCAGCACAAGCTCCCCACCATCACACAATATCCTCCAATGTACATAAAAACCCTTGGAGCCAAGTGAGGGGGAGAGGAGGTGGAATATAAAATAAAATTGGTAACGGTCCC
>NW_025134335.1:0-1171 GCF_004010195.1 Chiloscyllium plagiosum
CTGTGCAGACGCAGCTACACTTTGCCAGCCTGCTGTAAGGTTCCCATCGAGGTTAGAGCAGCCTCAGCTCTCTCAAGGAATGCACTGCATAGCTTGAAAGATCTTTGCTTTTTTCTACTACACCAGCGTAACAGGAGATCTGGTGAAAATATCATAATTACGCTTGAGAAGAACGAATAAGATGTGGTGAGATGACCTCAATGTCAAGATAAGCCTCACCAAACATCTCGCCAGAATCTACTATTAATGTTTTCAGAACCTATGTTGCTTGGATTCCACTGAAATTGGTAACGTGGAGCTTAGAATCAGCAAGGAGAATCAAACATTAAAGCGCGTTACACATCAAAGTCAAAAATGCAACACAAGTGTTGGGCATGTTATAAAACAGGAAATTAGATATTTAGGTTCATGTGTACTGCAGTACTAATGGAAAAAAACCCTGTGTTAACCCAAGTGAATCCTAATGCTGGGAAAAATGGATTCCATGCGTGTGTGAGATTGTTTGTTTTAACAGTATATTGAGCACCAAGCCAGAGATCAGGCTGTTTTGGAATTGTTGTTGTGTGACTAGAAGAGCTAACTGAAAACCTTGCTGTAAAGGACCTTTTGAAATAGTGATCATAATATATTGAATTTTATATGACATCTGAATACAATTTTTTTTTTGAAATTACATTTATAAACCTGAGTCAGGCAAGTCATGAAGTATTGAGGGACAAGTTGGCTTCAGTGAATTGGAAAAGTATGTGAAAAAGATTCAATGGAACAAAGGAAATGTCTGTTACTTATAGAAATACTGTAAGGTGTACAATGTGCATATATGCTTCAAAGGTGCAAACAGCAAAACGAAAGTGACTGAATGATGGTTAAAAAAAGAAGTTAAAGATTGCATTAGTTCAGGGGGAAGCAGCTTAGAAAAAGGCCAAATATTGTGGAAAGCCTTGGTTTCAGAGAGACATTTTGAACTCAGCAAAAGAGAACCAATAAACTGATAAGAAATCAAAAAGAAAACTTCAATGCAAACTGACAACAAACATAAAGACTGCCGAAAAACTTCAAACAGTATTTGAAAAGCAAAATGAAAGCAAGGTCAAATGTGAAACAGTGAATATGTGAACAGAATAATTGATTGTCGGTAACAGAGAAATTACTGGGAAAATAAGGAGTTAAT
>NW_025134336.1:0-1171 GCF_004010195.1 Chiloscyllium plagiosum
ATGCGTTCCACTGAAAGATTCACTTGGAATGATTTGCAATTGGTTAATTCTGGTAGAATCGTCTGTGGCTTTATTGAAGTTAGCCTCCCCCCAGTTGGAAACTTTGATTTCAGGGCAATCCTTGCACGACACCAAACCAATCCTATATTTAATGGAACAATGAAAAATGCTTGTAAAATGCTCTTCAATTAATAATGAAATCCATCTCTAACCTTTGTTAATTAAAATTAAGTCAAGTCCCGTCCTCCCTCTTGTAGGAACTTAAACACACTGGCTTAAAATGCTATTCTAGTTGCTTTGTAAAACTTCCCTTTCCCCAAACCTTTCACACAATGATTAATCCAGCTAATATTGGAAAATTTTGATTCCACGATTACATTTTGCACTCAACTGAATTTTCCTCTCTACCTATTCGTCTATTTCACTTGGACGTTTATGGGTCTTGCAGTACACTGTGTTTTGTTATTTTCTATTTATTAAACACTCACAACATATGGATTGATTTGAGGAGTCTTTTCAGATTTTTTATCCCTCCTTAGTGTTGCAATATATATCCTGGACAAATTATGATACATCTTTCTCTTGTACAACATCCCATTAATTGCCTGAACACTCTTTATCTTGGAATGTTGAGCTGCCACGCCTTCCCTTTCACAACTAAGACAAAATGATAACAATGGCATTATACACTATTTTTCCCATCAACTTATCTGCCTTGATCAATACACACTTGGCATTAAAATGAAAATCATCCAACGTCATCAAACTCAGTTGTGTGTCAAATCTTGTATTCATGAATCGATTATTGGCATTTCCTATTTTGTTCATTCAACTGTTCTACTACAGATTCTCTCTGGATCACACTGTCTACCAAGTTAGTTCAAATCCTTCCCAAAGACCTTGGTCAGATTCTTATTCCAGTATAACTGATCCATCTTGTAATTTTCCTCCCAATCCCGAGAGCTAGGCGAGTGTCCAGCCACTCCACCACGCTTCTCACCCCTTTTTTCCAGTTATATATTCCTATAGACTAATCTCTTATTTCTCAATTCACTCGCACCGGGTGTAATTCACAAACTACTACATATTTTGTCCTGTTTTTTCATTTACTCCCGAGGTCACGAAATTCTGCTTACAGGAGCTCATCTCTTTCCCACTTCAGTCCTTGTTA
>NW_025134337.1:0-1171 GCF_004010195.1 Chiloscyllium plagiosum
AATGATTGAAGATTCTTTCAACCAATGAACATGTGTTTGGCTTAGGGCATTGAATGAAAGTTTTGAGCTCTGCTCATTGAATTATCAGGAGCATCTTGTTTCATTGGATCAATGAAGAACGTTTGGATCATTGAATGAACGATTGAATTTAGAATCTACGAACGAATGAATACATTTCCTTTCTTTCAATGAATGAGTAAAGGTTCAGATATTGAATGAATGAGAAACTCTCTTCTAATTGAATTAATTCGTGCAGTTTGTTTAATTGAATCCATGTATAACGTTTAATGAATACAGTTTGTTTCTTTCAAGGAATGTATTAACCTCGAGACATTGAATGAGAGAGTGAAGCTCTGCTCATTGAATTAACACGAACAGCTTGAATGGGAAAATCCGTTCTAATTGAGTTAATTTGTGCAGTTTGTTTCATTGAATCAATGAATAACGTCCGAATCATTGAAAGAATGTTTCAAGTTTCTTTCAACGACTGAACGCATTCAGATTTTTTCCTTCATTGAATGAGTTAAGCTTGAGAAATGGAATAAATGAGAGAAGCTCAACCTATTGATTCAATAAATAACGTTTGTTTCATTGAATGAATACAGTTTGTTTCGTGCAGTTTATAACCTCGAGACATTGAATGAGTGAAGCTCTGCTCATTGAATTAACACGTATATTGGATCAATGAATAAGGGTTGGTTCATTTAATGAACGATTGAACTTAGAATCGACTAACGCATGAATACATTTACTTTCTTTCAATGAATGAGTAAAGGTTGAGGCATTGAATGAATGAATACAGTTTGTTCGGTTGAAGGAATTCATTAAGCTAGAGACATTAAATGAATGAGAGAAGCTTTACTGCACTTGCAGTTTGTTGCATTGCATCAGTTTATAACGTTTGATTTTTTGAATGAATGAAAACAGTTTGTTTAATTGAATGAATGCGTTAAGCTCGAGACATTGAATGAATGAGAAAAGCTCTAATCATTGAATCATCAGGAGCAGTTGTTTCATTGAATCAATGAATACTGTTGGTTTCATTGAATGAATGATTGAAGATTCTTTCAACCAATGAACATGTTGTTTCTTTAAATGAATGTGTGTGGCTTAGGGCATTGAATGAAAGTTTTGAGCACTGCTCATTGAATTATCAGGAGCATCTTGTTTC